>NW_013665844.1:282457-293820 GCF_000517525.1 Limulus polyphemus | reverse complement strand
CTCTAGTCTTACACTGCTAAATTAAAGACGGCAAGCGCAGATAGCCCTCTATGAGCTTTTTGAGTTATTCATAACAAACAAACAAAGATGATTATTAACTAAAACTATAATAACATAATCACTGGTTTTTTATTGAATATAAAATTTCTAACCCGGAATTATTCACGTTTATATCCTTTCGTCCTTCTTTCAATTATCAATTTTGTATACTGTTCACTATTAGTAGGGGGTCCACATCTTGCGTTATATTATATAATTTTATGTTTTTGCCTATTACAACACTCAGTGTACAGGAATTACCAAACAGAAACTTGGTGAAATCGCTACTTTTATGTAACATTTATATAACGGATATATTGTAATATCGATGGTATACAGCAGGGGCAGGCAATAATTTTCGCAGGGGCCCACTCCAAAGTCTTTGTGGACTGCACGTTTCAACTGTATTACTTAAATTACGTCAATATTGATTGTATACCTCTCCAGAATTGCCGGGAGTCATGGCAAGCATGACAAAAATGTTAGACGGGCCGTATTTTGCCCACCCCTGGTATACAGAAAAATAAGAGTAACAAATATTATTTATGTTTTGCCTTTGAAGTTCATACGTCATGCTGTGTTATAGAACAAAGAGTGCATAATTCTTCTCGTGATTCATGGCATGCGCACGTTTTATTGACGTCACGACAGTATAAATTGCAACGTTAAGCGTTTCTTATGTGACGTTATTTTAGCGTCTACTGACTGACTGACAGATCACACACTACTGTATAGTGGTGCAAGTGGTTAAAACAGGTGACCCATTTCAGGGAAATGAAAGCAACTAGTAAACAGCATTTATCGCTAAGTCTTGAATTACTATGATAGAATAGTGAGATATGACTGTTACTCTTATAATGCATCAACAGCTCCAAAATGTGGAGCTTTTTTTTTGTGAAAACAAGTAGCAAAACATGAATCGTCTAATTCACAGTCCGGGCACATTAGCTACGTCCAGTCCCTTTTTGTATGAGTCGTGTTATCATAGACTCACAAGCAAGTTCGTGCATAAATAATCTAGATAAATTATTTAAAAATCCGATGACCCCTAACAGCAATTCTAGAGCTAATAAAAATACTTCTAAAGAGAGGGTTGCTCTCATCTCTTAACCCTGAGACAATTTCTTGTTTTATTGTTTGTTGTTGTTGTTTTTTTTTGTCTGTTGGATTTTGCGCAAAACTTCTAGAGGACTATTTTCACTAGCCGACCCTAACGTTTGAAGAAACGGACTAAAAAAAGTAGACAGCTATGTCAACACCACACATTGCTAACTCTTTTCAGACCGAGCAGCAGGATTTAAATGACCCACGACGCCAAAGCGCGGAGAACAATTGTTGTTTTTTTATGATATTGGGACATGAACACAGAACATCAGTTCCATAGTCCGACACGCTAACCACTAGATCTCGCTTGGCCTCTCTTGTTTTAAAAGATAAATTATTCCAAATCTGAATATTGATTTTTCTAACAAAGTTATTCCGTGTCTGTTACTCGACCATCCTTGTTTTTAACCACGTCTTTTAAACCTGCACAACTTGCCTAGGTTAATAATGAAACAATAGCAGAATATTCAGCCATGCTTCTAAACCAATGCCTCCTCCTCCTCTGATTAATCATGGAATTCATATATCAGAGGTGTTATTTCAAACCAATGCATCCATCTTTTGCTAAAATATGCCATTTTCAACGGAAAATTGTAATAATTAATTCTTAGCTTTGTTATTTGCTAAACCATTTTCAATCATTTTTAGTTACGCACTTGTTCGTTCTTTGTTAAATCATACTTTGTAACAGTAAAATTTTATTCGATAAATTTTAATTACATACGCGTGCTCGTTAGTTGGTTATAATAATTACCTTTTGGTTGCATAAGATTTTGGAAAGTTTTCGCCATTTTTTTTTTTTGTTACTACTGTCGACTTTTGCGCACAACTATTCGAGGGTTATTAGCACTAACCGTCCCTAATTTAAAAGTGATACGCTAGAGGGAAGGTAGTTAATCAACACCATCCACCGCCAACTCTTGGGCTACCCTTTATGAACAAACAGTGCAAATGACTGTCCCATGATAACGCTCCCGTGACTAAAATGGGCATGTTCAGTGAAGGATTTCAATACCGCAACCCGTAAATTGTGAGTCGATACCACCAAATCACCAGACTATGCCAAGCCTTAACGTTTGCGATATTATTAGTTAATAAAATAATGTTTTGTATATTTTTTTAGTGTGTCAGCTGCTTTCTTAGACTCGAACAATAGGATTGACTGTCACGTTATAACGCCCTCATTGCTGCAAGAGCGAAACATATTCGGTAACGAGATTCGAGCCCACCACCCCCAGATTGCGAGTCGAGCGCCCTAGCCATCAGATCAATTTCTGTCAAATGTTTGTTTGTTCGTTTTTTTCAGCGAAAGCTTCACAATAGGAATCTGTGTTATGTCCACCGCATGGAATAGAACCTCGGATTTTAGCGTTTTAAATAAGTCTGAATTTGCGATACTTACTGGATAGCTAAAAAGAACAAATCTTTTTGAACGTTTCAATATTTTAAATGGAATCTAAATGCCCTAACAACCTATTATACGAAGTTTTAAAACGTTTGTTTGCTTTGTTCTTAAGCACAAAGCTACATAATGGGCTATCTTCGATGTGCTCCCACGGGCATGGAAACTCGATTGTTAGGGTTATAAGCCCTCTGATTTACCAATGAGCCACTGGGGAATATCTTGAAATCACACGAGGAATAAATATCCAACAGCAAAAAACAACAACAAAAACTGTCTTCCAAACTCATCATATATTCTTATTTTTACGATTATGACATTTCAGTGTAGTAATAATCAAACCTTATTGTCAGAATATCAACTCTAACAATTAGTTCAGGAAACAATCGTGAAGTTTGTAAATTTGGTAGGAAAAACTAATAAAGTTTTAATTAACTTAAATAAAACGTAATTCAATTTTAAGAGCTTTGACTTAAACAGAGCATTTCAAGAAATATCGTATTAACTGAATAACAAAAAATGCTATGAAATTAAAAAAAAACAAACAATAGAGAAGCAGTCTTACAGGAAATTAGAAGATTTCAAAATGTGGATAACTACCATAGAAGGCTGTTGGAAAATTGATGAGAAGAATATCTAATGAACTCGGCACCGGGTAACAATGGTAATTTATCAGAAGAACCTCATCACACACTATACATATACTAAGTTGGGAAGCATGTGTGCATATAGCTACATTTGACTTTCTTCGTAATTTCTTTTTTTTTACTACATCAATAACGAATTTCCATCTTCCAAGTCTATTTCATGTCTGTTACATCTTTTTTTGTTGTTGTTGTTAAAATGATAGGCATTGTTATTCAACAACTTTGAAATGCTTAAACCACAGATGTTAGCAAAAAAGAAAAAAAAGTGATTCAAGACCCTCAGTGATTTATTTGCCACTAGTAATAGCTGATGCCCATCATTTCAAAAGCACAAGAGAGGACGGCTTATATGTCAACGACCCTTTTGGCAAAAGTAAATCTCTGTTAAGAGTTCTGCAGCTACAGGCCCTGACAGCTTCGTAATTAACTTCGTAACATTCACTGATGATATTTTCATGCATTCCAGCCGACCTATTTCATTGAATAACCAAGAATACGGCTATTGTAATTGGGTAGTCAAAGCTTCGTCTCAATCTATTCCGTGTCATTAAATAACAAATAATGTGAAACAGTCCGAGAAATTATATTGGGTTTATCCATTATCTAAATCGCCCAGTCATTTTTGCCAAATGCTATGTAATTTTTCAGTTCTGTATTTCGTGGATAATGGTAACACGTTCTGACATTGCTTTCAATTTTAAGTTGCAAATTATAGAAGGTTCAGAAAAAGGAGTCAATAAATTACACTGACCTTTTATTTAACTTCTTTATTCTTGGTATTTGATTTAATTCAATATTGTCGATAAGAGTTGAAATTACATACCAAACTTTTTTTTTTTTAACTTAAGCACAAAGCTACACAATGGGCTATCTGTGCTCTGCCCACTACGGGTATCAAAACCCGGTTTCTAGCGTTGTAAGTCCACAGCATACCAAACTGAAAATTCAATAAAATTGATCAAGCAAACTACTGTCATTGTATTAAAATGGTTATTGAATCCTATCATTTCATAAAAATTATATCAACTTTAAATTTCATAATAGTTTTGTCTACGTTATTGATTGTTTGTTTGTTTGTAATGAAACACAAAGGGCTATCCGTACTATGCCCACCACGGGTATTGAAACTCGGTTTTTAGCGTTGCAAGTCCGCAGACAAGCCGCTGTGCCGCTAGGGAGGAGGAATTATGTAATTGAGAGATGAATCAATTCTATAAACAACATGTCTAAATATCCCATCCATCTCTTCCTGCCAGAGAAATATGATATCGTAAGTTTCAGAGAAGCTCACTAGCTACTTGTATTTCAATCAATTTGAATAATACTTGGATAACACTAATTTTATTTTTTAAACTTGAGACTATTCGTAAGCGAAAAGATAATTTCGTATTATATCACTTTTGATTACCTCACTCCCGCAGACTCTGTGTACATTCGGCTTTCTTTTATGTTATGTTCTAAGAGTCTCATTTACAATAATCATAAACTACTTTCAAATATAAAAATAAAAATAGAGAAAAAATAAGCAAGATTGTTAAAAAATTTCACATTCTTCCTTGTTTGCAAAAGAATATTAAGTAGAATAAAACGTTTAAAAGTTTTCCAGCAATATATATATTTTTTTCACTTTGTGACATTTTTTAAACTAACGCACAAATTTACGTGTTCTGTAAATATTATTTTACCCCTAGCATGAATTCTTCGTCGTAGTTGGCCGTGAGTGCATCACGTGGTGTGAAATATTTGAACTATTAACTTGGAAAGCAGACTGACTGATAAATCGCATGAATGTTTCCCAGTTGTCAAGGTAGTTGCTATGCGTGCATGATGTCGCAGCAGAACTTCTTAGACGACAAATTTTTTAGCACAGTGAAAACATGCTGATTCATTTAGGCCTAAATATAAACAATTTACTCAAACCCGTAAAATGAATTTAGACACATGGCGATAGATTTCAGTTACTCATAGATGAAGAGCTGCAGAAAAGGACAGTAAGATTAATAAAAATTATACTTTAAAGAGCTGTAAAAGTGTGGGAGGTATACTGCACTGAGGGTGACTGTAGATGATGACGTCTGAAATCTTGCCAGCATTCTAAGCAAATTTTATGTTGAAGTGAGACAAGTTCGTACTTTATACATTTATTGTAATTTGTAAATACGTGAAGATACAATACTTTTTATGATCTGATACTCATGAATACGTTTATTGAATTAGTGTGGCCCAATCTTCAATTAAGTTAATTATTTTCGTGTAAATATTATAATGATTTACAAGAAGGAGCCATGCTACCAGTAGTGATGTGTGTACACGAATAGACTTAATATTAAATTACATATCCTGAAACATTGAAGGAACATTGTTTAATTACATGTTTATGGATTTTTAATTATGTTTGAATTGAAAATCGGCAAGGCATATTCAAATTTCAATAGACCTCGTAATTTTATTACTTGCTGACAAATGGTGAAATGCATACCAAACAACCGAAAGATTTCTAACAGATAAGGATTGTAAATCACTTCTAAAATACACGCAATACAGAAACAGTAAAAAACAACAGTTTTGCTACAGCTAACGAAATTTTCAAAGCTATACTAGTTCAGCTGAAAGATACAGGAAAGGGTACTGTAACACACAAAACTGCAATTCTAAAGAAGCAACTGAAGAACATGTACAATTCACTTGCAGTCTCTACATTTGCCCCTGCAAAATAAAAAGTGTTAAATATAATGATGTATTTTTGTCACCGTGGACAAAAATTTAAGAGACACGATGAAAACAAGGCGATCGTTTTGTCGAAATGGAAGGCAAAGTTTCAACAACAAAATCATCGAAGAACTTTTCAAGACAATGAAGCCAGTAAAGAGGTATAATGTATACAAAAAAAAAGACCTTGCTTTGTCCGGTGGCAAGTATGAAGAAATATCTCTAATCCATAAATTTATATTTGGCATAGACCAAATGCAGTCCACGAAGAAAACGATAAAATCAGTATATGGTTTGGCAACGCTCCTCTCAGTAAAAACAACTTGGGGGATAAAATGAAATCACTGTCTATTGAAGCTGGACTCTGCAAAATTTATACCAATCACTATCTCAGGGCAACGTGTGTCACTACACTAACTAAAGGGGTTGTGTTTGGAGGCCAGACTTATTATCAGAGTATCTGAACATGAGTCATAAACTAGCCTTAAAACATTTGTCAGGTAGGAAGTGAAGACGAAGAAAAAGAAGGAGAAATGAGTCATACCATCTCGACATTCACTTTCACGCATATCGCATCTCATCCTCCAACTGATGGAACCATCCTTGGAGATGGGCCATCTAATTATCTCACAACATCCCCAGCGTCGTCGATTTCAATTTAAGCTTCACAGTTGTCACCAAAAACACAAATAAATACTATCAACGTCAAAGACTATTGTAAACACATATTACCACAAATGAACATGTTATTAAAATATTATTACAAAGATATAAATAGGGCTTATTACAAATTATAAAACATCCCATGTGTTTATTTTAAAAGATAAATAGTTGCTTATCTTAGAAAGAGAGAGACAAAACTACTATGTATCAAATAAACCCTATTCAGGTTGAAACGTGTCAGCTTGTTTTAGATGGTTCTGTTTTAAACTCTATCATATTAATACGGATAAATCTTATTGATGCATGTGTGACGTCGCGCATATGCAGCTCGTTTAAGAAGCAGCACTTTGCAGACGACAATTTTTTTTGCACTGCAGTGAAAACACGCCGAATCATTTAGGCCTAATTTACAAATAACGTCGGAAATCTCGCCAGTATTCTAAGCAAATTTCATGCTGAAGTCAGGCAGGAGCGTAGTTTCTGTGATTATAGGTATGATCACACGATGATGATGGGCTATCTATTTTGAAAATTAAACAAGTTCTAAACGTTATTGATTTATTCTTTATTCTTCAAATATCAAAATTTTCAATGTAACGTTAATATTTACATCAAGGCTACATACACTATATGATTGCTAATTAATCACATTTTAGAAAAACTGAAAACAGAAGAGGGAGTTAGAGTAAAACAGTTATTGACTGGTGATTTTAGGCAACAGATAACTTGTTACCCTCATAATCAGCAATTGTTTAATAGTTTGGTTGAGTAAACTATAGAGTACAGCGTGGTTATTGTATTGATATCCTAAATTTCTCAGGAAGCTCACTATTTGTCTAGATACGAAGATTCCTCCATAAAAACTTCTACACCCCAACATATGTCAACAAAATGTCAATACATTCATGAACCGAGAAGAAATATGAAGTCTCACATGACAAAATTTTAACAAAACCTGTATAACCTAACTTATGATCAAATGTATTCGAAATAAGAAAAACATTCAACTAAAATGGCAATCGAAAAGCATACACAATAAAAAACATGTTTTCTGCTTGCATTTGTGTATTTAATTGTTGGTGTTGATTTTTAGCGCAAAGCTACACGATAGACTATCTGCGATCTGTCCAACGTGAAGAATCGAACCGCGGATTTTAACGTTGTTGGTGCGGAGACTTACCGCTAACCCGCCGTAGGACAAAGTTTTGTTGTTATGTTCACAATGGGCTATCTACGTTCTGTCTACCGCGAAGAATCGAATCTCAGATCTTAGCGTTGTAAGTCAGTCGACTCACAATTGACCTGGGAGGGACATATATTTAATAATAGTTATTTAATATTCTTGCTTTCACACAGATTTTTATTTTGCCTCCTTCAAGAAACTAAAAGATGTAGAAATATGTCAAACTAAAAATTTTCAAACATTAATTACATTAATGTTTCTTAAATTTGCTTATGCAAAAATTATTGCAAATGAAATGTGCCCCAAAATGAGTCAATTAAGCTAAACTTACAGTATTTTCTTTACTAGTGATTTAATTTTCATGGGGGAAAACTGTGGTTTTATAATTTTTTGGGTGTGCAATACGTGTTTATAAAAATTATAAATTTTATTGGTCGAAATACAGTTTAGAAGGATCCCGAAATCTCCTTCTGACATCCACATTTCCACACCCTCCTCCCAAATCATAAATCTGTTCCCTCGCCTATGTAATAATGACAAAGCACTAAGAATGTCATCAGACACTTTCACTCACGAGTTAGTACAAGTACTAAATAAAATGGCGCCAATATTCTGTTTACTGAAACATACACACGTCTCTCTTTTCTTTTCTTTCTTTTTTTATGTATCAACGAACAGAATATTGGCGTCATCTTATTTACAAAATAGTTTCTTCGAACTCATCTATTTTTGTGACAACCTCAAACCAGGAATCTCCAGAGATACTTCTATAACATGTTATTAGACCAAATGTGCTAACAGCTCCAACCTAATGCAGCCATAGACTATAAAATCCGAAATGACAGAACAATTTACACTCGAATTTACTAAACTTTATAGGCACTTTGTATATATTGAGGTTTTAGATAACGATGCGATAGTCCAAAATTGGAACATTAGTCATAGCGGAGACCCATCCCCATCTACTACAAAAACTAATTACAGCCGTACAAACCATTATACGTACATTTTATTGATTTTGATATATTTTGATAGTAATATTTGGTTATTTGTTTTCGGATATTCACGCAAAAGTACTCAAGGCTTATCTGCGGTAGCCTTTTCTAATTTTGAGCTGAAAAACTGGAGGAAAGGCAGATAGTTAACAATATCCACCGTCAACTCTTGAGCTACTTTTGTCCGACTAAATAGAAGGACTTGATGTAACCCGTATAACTAACATAGAAAAACCCTAAGTGTGGAGCTTGATCTATTAATTATTTCTTGTAGTAACAAGACAAGAACATTGAATCTGCAGTTTCATAGTCTGGCATATTAACAACTGGGCCACGCCCAGTCCTATTTTCTA
Organism: Limulus polyphemus; assembly: GCF_000517525.1. Classification (NCBI taxonomy): domain Eukaryota; kingdom Metazoa; phylum Arthropoda; class Merostomata; order Xiphosura; family Limulidae; genus Limulus; species Limulus polyphemus. Next base: position 284,725 of record NW_013665844.1, on the reverse strand, counting down.
AATAATCTCCCTATAGTCATATTTGTATCTGTAATAGATTTCTTGAGTTCAGTATCCAGTCCAAGCTCATTTAATTTAAAAAAAGCTGTATTTCTGTTTACAGTGAATATTATCTCCCGACCAAACAATTCCGTCGTCGTAGGACAAAACTCAAAGTACCTTGATTTATCACCCTAAACATGGTAATCAGTTTTTATTCTACCTTTAAACGACACCGTCAAACTCATGGTCGTTTACTGTCTGAATATTTCAATGTTTAAATGGATGAAAGTTATTGAGTTACGAGGTGATTAGTAAAAGTAGTGAACGTTTTTCTTCTGATTTTTTTTTTCATAGTAATTCCAACATTCATTCAAGACACCTTGCTGCATCACACAAAAATATTTAACACCGTCCTTAATACATAAATAGAGTATTTCTCTATCTCTCTCTACAGATTCCTTCCAACTTTTACTAATCGTCACTCAGTATCGCATAACCCTCACTGCAGTAAAAATAAAACGAATCCTTCCAAAAATACTTCGCGATAAGAAGAGAGTCGGGCTACTACAGTGAAAGTTATTTAGTTTTGTTGTTAAGCGTAGAACTACACAATGGGATTTCTGTACTGTGTCCACAGCGAGGATTGTTTGCTTCAAATATTCACGTAAAGCTACACTTTGCGCTAGCCGTCCCTTGAAGTGATAGAGGGAAGGTAGATAGCCAATAGCACCCACCGCCAACTCATGAGCTACTATAATCAAATAGTAGGATTTGTTTAAAAACAAACCAACAGTAATAGTTTCGTTCAATAGAATACCTTCCCGCCATTATTCTACCACATAAGAAATTTATAAAAAATTAGGGTTTGAAAACCCCAATAAGTAATAATGATATCCACCAATAGACTGATTACACAAGTAACTCGCATATACTACGGCTAGATATATGAGAGTTCACATAATTAAATATATTCTTTATTACCAAAATATATTTTTCATTTCTTGTATGTTTTAAGGTATACGGCTGAAAACGAAAGGTTTATTGCAGAATTTGTAAATGAATATATTTGATTAACTATAGGATTAAAGCTACTTTCATGATATTACTGTAGTACGTTTGAGAATTTAATTTCTTGATACACATTTGGCTGAAAATTGATAATGAAAAAGTTATAATTTCTCATACCCCATACTAGCTGGCCATCTATGTAAACATAACAGTACTGTCCGTCCATGTAACTACTCCGCAGGGTGTGGATGGATCTTCACCAAATTTGGTATGGATGTTCATTAGGCCTATGGGATATATGTACACATTTTTAGTTTTGCATATTGCGTTTTGCGGTTTTTTATGGGCGTTTCTTACCACTGATTCGCCCCCTGTTGATGGATCTTCACCAAATTTGGCATGAAGGTTTGTTGGTTCCATGCGAAGATACAAGCAAATTTGCAGTTTCACATTTTGTGTTTGACTGTTTTTATGTGCGTTTTTTTACAATTACATGTAAGCAAATTTTCATGTCCTAAGATAACCTTTCATTAATGATGAATTTACATAACTTCCGTCCAGTGGACGGGTACTCCAGCTAGTTAGGAATACAATGAGAAAAATTACCGTCAAAATAATCAAAACCGAAAATATTAATGCATCCAATCATTTGTTTCTTACACAAGAATATATATTTAAATATATATATATTTATATTTGTGTATTTATGATTGATTAACTAGGTATGGCTAAATTCATGAAGTTATGTGATTCACTCGCTGCTAATGTTATAGACTTTAAAATCTACATTTCTGTAACACAAATCTAGAACTGAAAAAGTTCACCCTTTTTTAACCTTACTGAACTTGCTAATATTCGACACTGAGTTCACAAGTTCCTTTTAGCAGCACTAAAATAATTTTCGTTTGGGCAAGCATAATTAGATCAACCTCCTTCATTCAGTCAACAAAGATACGACCAAGATCATTGATCAATTACTCTTACTTCTCACTAAGCAGTATCACCATCTCTTTCATTATTAGCCTAACATGTGCTATTCTTCCACAGTGCTTGACGTTATACCGATAACACTATACACTTGGGAAAGGTTTTCGATTTCGAAATCAGAACGATGGCAAATAAACCTTTCAAGACAGTCACATACTACACCAGAACTCTTACAAAACTCAACTTACGAAGAAAAAAAAATAGACCAGAGGTGGTATACATGGCCACTGTAGATTTTTCACGTGTTCTTAACTTCCACGAATACTGTTTAAAGTTAGATACAAATTCTTC
>NW_013665844.1:279496-282152 GCF_000517525.1 Limulus polyphemus | reverse complement strand
CAAATATATATATATATATATATATGTATATTCTACAAAAGAATTCAACAGATTTCAGAAATTAAGTTTCCACAGTTCGTATAAATGTTAAAGCTTTTATTTTGAATTAATTATAATTTACATACCAAGACTCCCAAGTGTCCGTCCACAAGATATATTTCACAAAACACAAAACTCAAGAAACAACACAGCTAACATCTATCACAGTTGATATGTAGTCATTACTATGAACTGCCACTGACGTGCTTAGCATCAACATTCAAGTGTGGTGTATTCTAAAGGAATTCTGATTACTGACTAAGATTGTTCTAAAGAGAAACCTAAAGTTCGTTAATCTAAAAAGCAAGGATCTCTTCTGTGTTGAGCACGTTAATTAGTTTCAACCTATACACACTCCAACTTTTAATAGTAAAACAATACCATATATAACTGTGTAGGACTGAACTCACGTCAAAGCTTTAAAAATACAGAGGGTTAAGTACGTTATATCAAAACGATTTTTAATACGCAAATCAGTATGTCACATCACATCCACAGCTGATATAAAGTCGCGGCGAAACGGCATTTATCATAATTATATTTTGACATTGTCTGGTATCTTGAAAAATCTAAATCTTCTCTCTTCACACAAAATACCTTTTTCAAAAGCAATAATGTTTCGAATTTTCAAGACAAGAATATTCCTTACACTTAATGACGCTAGAAAACAAAGGAATGTGATTCAAGTTGAAACACTAGGACCATCTTGAAACAGAACTGTAACAAGTCGTACAGCTGTAGTAAGCAAAGTTCGGCATCTTGTAAAAGGTGAAAAATCTACGAACACACAGACCAGTGACAAACGCCATCCACGTGTCCCACGCAACATACGTCATACGAAAACATACCTGTCAATCAGATGGCTTATGGAAAGCAATCAGGGATGAGAGGTGTGTTCTAGTCATGAAAGCGTTACGATGGAGCCTTTTGTAATTGAATATACGCTGCAGAGCTATTGTCACGATGCATAGTCGTCAGACAGAGTAAGATCAGACATGACAGGATGCGCTGTAACGACGTGTTGAGACTCCAAAATTGCTTGAATAACATACTGAATGTCCGTACTCTTAAGTATATTATTCGCGCTCGATCGCTTATCAAAATCTCTTTACGACAGGACATAATTCAACTACAGGTAGGTCGTGAAAAAAGAAATTCAAGTAACTCACTTCTCACTTTTTGATGGTGTTTATGACAAAAACTTTTCGAGGCCAGAAATAACGGCTGTATGTGAAAAGCTTTAAACATAACGTATGACGATAAAAATAAATCGTCGACAGTTAATTTAGTGAACTAAAGTAAATCCGATCAGTGTGTAAACAGCATGTGAGGATCGATGAAATATGGTAGAAGGCGGAGCATTTCTTTTTTTCTTTATGTGATGTCTCTTCATCGAAAAACTTTTTAACACTTTGGTACAAAAGAAACGTGATAGTAACTGTAAGTATTTTTGTTTTGTTTTACATACATTGGTATTTTTTGATCGACTATACAATTTGTATAAGTGCTCCGTAGCAAGACCTGTAAAAACTACAAGGTGATTTTGGTTTTGTGTGCACATTAAATGCGCCATTAACCATGATGGATCTAAAAATAAAAAATACACACCGTTTACTGTACATTTAATAAGAGATTAAATTCTGAGAATGAGAATCAGTATTTATGAAACTGTTAAAAAAGTAGATTACGTATTTGAAACTTGTCTTTAACTTACAACACATATAGTTTAGTTTGCGTGAATTGAACATCTTTTAGCCACCCTTAATTTCAAAGTGATAAACTAGAGGGAATATAGCTAGTCAACACCACTCACCGCCAAATGATTGGCCACTCTCTACCGATAAATAGTGGGACTGACCGTCACATCATAACACCATCACGTCTGAAAGGACGAGCATGTTCTGTGAGGGATTCCAATCCCGCACCCCGCAGAGAATACCAAAAGTATTAAAAACACTTATTTGCCGCAACCCATAGAGGTCGCAGTGTACACATGTACTCTGCATGTTAATTTAATTAATTTTACTGATACTTCGATAATAGTCTATAAACATTTTGTACAGCACATATAGTAGATGAATATTATAAAATTCATATTAACGTTCCAGTTTTATAACCCTTTAACGTAGTCGTGAAATACTATTCATTCACTAGAAATGTAGTGCAGAGGAGCGGTTTCAACTGCACAAACATGTTCCATCTATTAAATAAAACTGCTTGTTTTACCGTAAGGAGCTTCAGATGGATATCGGTAATAAGTTTGAAATGCAATCAGACATATCTGATATTAAAGTGGAAAGAAGAGAAATGAGACGGACAGTAACTACTAAGTCACCTATATACCTTTATAGCCGTAAAGCAAAGTTGGGTAAAATACGATTGTTTAATAGCTTCAATTTTAAGACACTTGAAAGGTCAATTTAACCCCACATATTTAATGGCAATATATTCCACTCTATTATTACTACAGTATAATACACAAAGTGAATCAACAGTCGGAAGATAAATGAAACAATTCTTTCTCTCAAATGGCATTAACATCTTACTTTCAGACAACTCTACACACACACACACACACACACACACACACACACACACACACACACACACACACACA
>NW_013665844.1:273298-278902 GCF_000517525.1 Limulus polyphemus | reverse complement strand
CACACACACACACACACACACACACACACACACACACACACACACACACACACACACTGCAATGGGCAACATTTACCATTCAAAAACAGGGGTGAAACGGTGTCTTCAAAATCATAGTTAAGTCGAATTGTTTTCCCTGTGCTGTATATCAGAGGACACAAGTAAAACAGTAAATTCCTTTGATGTATATTTCCGTATTTAATTCAACTTAAGAATTTCTGTGAAATTTCAATCTATCAAAAACTCCACTCCAATATTTATAATAAATTCTGATAGATAGACAGATGGATAAATTCGAATAACTTTGAACTGCGGATAAGAGAGAAGCCAACCAGTCGGCAACACCCGCCGCTCGAAGAGGCAAGAACTTACTGCCTCTTATACTGCAGCCGGACTGAAAGTGCTAAGTGTGTTTGGTAGCATAACGCCTAGAGCCCGAGATTATCGGATCCTCAGTCCAATGTGGTAAGTAAAAGGCCAAAAGGATTACCATTTAAAAATTTGTCGTGCATTACAATGTAAGACTACGTGTTAAACGGTATGTGCATACTGTGAACTAAAAACTTGAAACAAATAACACAAACAGTCATAGAATGTGTCTAAACAAACGTAGTCTTGTTGTTAAACTACCCCTCTTCAAAATTTCATGTTTTGTCTGACAAGATATATTATCTTTAATAATACAAATTAAAACTGGGCCCACTTTACAATAATCACCTGAATAAATACAGACACTATACGGTAAAACATAATTCATCAGCTCTGTGATACTGGAATGCAGGAAGCGAAAAGACTGATACTGGTGCTCCTCAGAGTAAGTATACAAATTATTACTTAACGGTTTACAGGCTTTACTTCTTGTTGTTGTAAAAGTATCGCTGCTAGGAGTTCCTGTTGTGTTATATATTACTAGTGCTACAACCTCTAGACGAGGTCCAGCAGTTCACGCCATGCTTCACTTATATTATCGACAGAAGGCTTTACTGTTATTAAACTTCATAGTTTATTGTCCAAGCTTCGCATCCAGTCCGTTGGCATTTCCTTCTCTACATCTTGAAGCTTACGGATTTCTATATCGTCAAGCCCATACGCAACCCAACTCTCACAACATGAAACATGACGAAAGCATTTCACAACTGGATAACATTGGTGATCTCATACATAAAGAAGTGTAAGATTTACTCGAATACGCTTTCCATTTGATTGGCCTATATTTGTTTCTGGAATTCAAACATGTATGAATGCATTTATAGATTTGTCTTGTTTTTACACGATCTTAAATCATTTACAGATATTTTTTTAGGAACAGCAATTTTAGTAAGACTTACAGAATCCGTTTGTAATAAGTCTTTCCGGGATGTACAGAGTTTGAAAGATTTGGCCGGAATTAGCAGTAAAGAATATCAATGAATGATTTTCTAATGAAAGTCTTGCTCTTACCGCTCCATCAGATAGCAGAAGTGAATCTATTTTAAATTTCTCAAAACCGTACGCAATTTGAGAATGGATCATTAAACTGTTAGCCGTTACAGTTCGATCAATGTCTGATGAAATCGACAAAGTAGCTTAAAACTCATTCACCGTTTCACTAGTTCGAATTTTGTTAAGACTGAATTTCGTATACGTTTCCATTACTGGAAATACAAAACTAAAATCTAATGGCTCTTTGTGCAGGGTAATCGATGTCACGTTAAATTTCAAATTAGTTGTCAACTTTCATCAAATGTACTGGCTATCCTTCAAAGATTACATCATATCCTGGATTAAAAACAACTATTTTTTATATTCCAACGATAGAAACAGTTATTTTACTGTTTACAATGCTTACATTTCTTTATATGGAGAGAAAAGGATATACACGGTATAAAATAAACAACGTCAAGTTTGCTTTAATAGTTACTTCGTTTGATAAATAGATTCCATAATTGCAATTCCAGATTTTCCGATAATTGTCCAACACATTGAGTAAATAATTTGATTTTAAAGAATATGCACGTATCTTTTGGAACTGAAAACTATCACATTTTCAGGTTTTGATAATCAGTCACGGAAAGTTCTTAGATGAGGTAAAATTAATAACGAAGTAAACAAAGCAGAATTTGTAAAACTTCTCAAAGAAAAATATTTTCATGAAAGATTTTTTAAGCTATCACCTACCTTCACTAACCAATACTACCGCTCTCCATTAGAAACTCATAATCTACTATTGAAGTCTGCTTATATAAATCTGGATTGGGAGAATGTTGCAAATCTTTTGAGATCATCCACTGATCCACCTTCACTTGACTAGTAAAATCGAGCTCTAACCACATTCAACTCAATAAACTCTATCAATATTAGTATATAGCTGTCCTAAAATGTATAAATTCTACATAGAAGACAAAAAGCGATTAATTAAAACAAGAATAAAAAACAAACAAATCAACTCAATATTAATAATGAAGTTAATCCAAATAACTGATTTACATTAAAAGCATAATTTCGGTACATAATTTACAAAATAATTTTAGAAGTATTTTGGTTGGTTTGCTTTTGGATCTGTATTGTTAATACTTAATATCGATTTCAAAATTAAACAACGCCAGTAGATTAATATATAATACCTACAAATTACTATCTAAAGTTCTAGTAATAGTTGTATTCTACAATCGTTCAAAACGTTAAGTAAATTCCTTCTCTTAGCAAAATAATAATGAAGTAAAATAATTTGAATTGTTAAAATAATATATACCAAAATATGTTATATATTCTTAGTTTTTCAAGGTAGAGGGCAGCTAAACTACTAAAGGCCACCTACCGTCGTCCCTAATTTTGAGCTACTGCAGCCAGTTAGCAGCACTCTATCAACCACGGAATATTTAGAAATAACGCACAGACTCGAACTCGCACGCCACCTCCGAAATCCAGAGCTCTGCCGCATCCGCACTCATAACACAAAATGATAAAACAATTAACCAAAGGTTTTCGCAAGATCTAGCTCCAATATTCGTATTAAAAATATTTTCGTATTTGAAAGACACGTACTGACTTCTAATTTTATCCTGCATAACGTTGATAGTTACTTGAAAAGTACTACAAGAAAATCTAAACAAAGCATACTCTGGAAAACTCGCTGAATAATCACGACCTCAAGCAAATGTTATATTTTTGTAATTACAGGTATAATGTTGAGATCTAAGTGAAAACTTTCATCAACGTCTGGATGTTTATACATATTTTGTTTTCTTGTTATTGCAGACGAACATCTGAGTAAACTGACTTATCTTCGAAAATACCGACATTTACTTAGAGTAGCTGTTGATCAAACACTTCTGTTTAAAAGAATATCACTGAAAAACTAACTTACATCAACTCTCAGGAAAAACTAATTTAATGTAATAACCCTGTTATGTGTTTATTTAAATATTTGCATTCTTTTTTAATACAGTCATCACTCTCTAGAGATTCACAATGGTCAAATGTCCAAGTAGATGAAAAGTTACGCGTTTCAAAACTATGTGTCTGAAATATATATATATACGTATATACCATATAACAAAACATGAGGTGTACACATACATACCGAGAAACGTTTGTAGCTGAAGACGTTGCTATAGCATATGGTGGTGTGATGCATATTCCAATTCCATAATGGTTGATGACTAAAGTTGCTCTTCAACACATTCTCAACTTATGGTACTTGACAATGCGCACACAAACAGTTATGATTAATACACTATTGTGTCACTAAATAATCTTGAATCGCGCAATAATTTAAGTAAAGTAGACACATTTCATAGCAAATGTAAAGACTGTCTGCGAATAAAACACTTGTAAAAATTAATGCTTTAAATAAATATCAAATGTTATATATCAGACTACCGAGTATTAAAACGCATCTACAGTTCTTGTGCTACAGTTCTACGAAACACTAGAAGACGCACAACGTTGAGAGATCAATGAAGAAAATCACTGGAAAACAAAATGTTAAAATAGAAATACATTTATTCTATATAGCGACGTTACTATTTCAACGTTGTGTTTTTTTTTACCGTGATTTTTATTTGGTGCATTACAGTTTAATACAACTGTTTTCAAATATACATACATTATAAACTAAATTAGTTTGAAACATATAAAAAAAATCCCCGATCAATAACTATTTTCGATTAAATCACCAAGTGGCACCATAACAAAAAAAATATAAAACTACAATAATACGTAATTCACTTAAAATATTTTACACGTTCAATATTAATACTGAAACACCCAATTCACCGAAATAAAAATGTTCACAAAGATTTCAACACACCCTGTCAACAACATACGTGAGCTATTAACAATCAAGGTGGATATTTTCAGTATTCTTACAAGAACACGCAAATCTTTAGAGATTTATTTTTTAATGTTTTACTTCAAATACTGCAAACCTAGCTCTATAGCTTGTAGTGTGGATGTGACGTTAAACATAGAGGATCAATTAATCTATCATTTAGGGTTTCAAATCATATAAGTGTGTGTGTGTGTGTGTGTGTGTGTGTGTGTGTGTGTGTGTTCTTATAGCAAAGCCACACCGGGCCCTCTGCTGTGTCCACCAAGGAGAATCGAACCCCTGATTATAGCGCTGTCTCACCGGGGGACCTCAAATCATCTTAAAAATCCACATACACGTGTAAGTATACTGTTGATAGGGATCAAAGGGCAGGAAAAGTCCTTCAAAATGGTTTAACATGACATCACCTACAATTTTCTGGACACTTGTTAGAAAGATCACACCCAACTGTGATAGAACTAAGATGCCTGCTTTACCACAAATCTGGCATTATGTACAAAAAAGGCAATAATCTACATGTATACTTGCTCTCCGTTTTCAATTATTTCGAATCCTCACCGTTAACGGGATTATGAGCTTTGCTGTGCACTCAATCTCTCAGACTGTCTGAGTCAGGCAGCGCTCACAGCCTGGATTCCACTTCTACAAATGAAGGCACCGTTTCTGTGTTTTTCTTGTGTATGTTTTAGTCGGAAATAAATAACGAGCATGCGTCAGTCTATTACTGGTTATTTAATTTACCGGAGTCAAACCCGGATCGCTTGGTTAATTAAGCAAAACTGTTAAAACTCCCACATAAGAAATTATTATTGTATTGTGTACATGAATCATATAATTGGCTTCGAAATGTTTTATATGTAAGAATAATATATTAAAATTGCAGAATTGACGCTTCAAATATCGTATTACTTATAAAAATAAAGTTACACATTAGACAGAAAGTTTTGTTATATTTTCATTCATTGCTCGTGTGATTTAAATTAACAATGCGTTTCCAAGTAATTAACAGTCATTTGTCTCTTTCTGTTTAGCTGGCGACAGAAAAAAAAGTTTACTTTGTACTTCCAAGCCTTTACTTGAAGGTTAACTTCTTTAATTTAGGTCCATTTGGGACAAATAGTTAATATTAGAGAAACTGCAGAATTACAAATCACAAGTCGAACAAAAAGAGACAGGACTGAAACTCCTACTGATGATAAAGCAGGTTAAATAAGTCATCCGTAATATCTGGCTTCCACTATCATATTTATATGACATTATATATATATATATATATATATTAGTTCGTACTT
>NW_013665844.1:272528-273288 GCF_000517525.1 Limulus polyphemus | reverse complement strand
AGATACACAAAATAAAGTTAATTAAAAGAAATTAATTACTTTTTTCTGGAATAATTGTTTATTATTAAGCCCAAAAACTATACGATGGGCTATCTGTGATCTGTCCATCGCAGGTATCGAAACCCGATGTTTAGCGTTATAATCTCTCAGACGAACCTCTGAGCCACCACCAAGGTCCATCTTTTGGAATAACTTATTGTGGTTAATTTAAGTTTCATGATGTCATCAAAATACCACCATTACACAATTGTGTATACTTTTCTAGAAGTGTATTTCGTTAAATATGTTACTTCTGAGATATTTTACCATCATAGTGTAGATTTAGTGGTTAAAAATTTGCCATAAAAATTAAAAAATGTTTAATCTATTACAGCAGTCTATGTAATTTTCAATTTTCATTGACAAATATCTTCTAAGTCAAGTGAATCCCTCTTACATAGTTAAAACAAAAGTGAAATGCCGGAAAAATAAGTTTTATTTATTATTTATGAAATTTGGTTGTTTCGTTTTTTCTGGGTGATGTCATCAAAATATTCTCATTTCTCACACAGGCGAAGAGTTCAAGGTCTAAACTTTAATAAAACAGTGGCCTACAAACCGTACGTAAGAGTGTCAGCTCGAACCTTATTTAGACTATCTAGGTCCCCGATTGTCGCTTTTACTATGCGTGTGCTCCAGAAGTCAAAGTTTGGTATTTGCTATTTCAACCAGAAAGGTACCATATGTGAAACATGGGCAAAAAAAAAAAAGAAAAAACGGA
>NW_013665844.1:263225-272507 GCF_000517525.1 Limulus polyphemus | reverse complement strand
AGCGAGATTAACTTTTAGTCATATTGTGTCCTCATCTGAAAGTGCAGAGTATATTAAGCAGCATATGGTGGATCTAACCTTAGACTTTTCTGATGAATATCTTTGCAAATTAACCACTAAGCCAAGCTTTCAAACTATGTATTCATCAAACAAAAACATTGCGGATATTTTAATAGAAATAATCCATGCAAGTTATTTGTGTATGTGTGTGTGTGTGTGTGTGTATGTGTAATAATTATTAAGTCAACAAGATATTTGAAAATATAAAATGTATGAAAGCATGTCTATCCTCAGTAGTTCAATGAAGCTTTGATTATTCACAGATTCAAATGCAACTTATGTATGCATAAAGCCACTTCTTGGGACTAAAACAGCTAAAAAAAGGGACAAAAAATACTAGTAATAAAAAGAACATAGGAACTGTTCAACTATCTCAATTCTATAAGCAGGCCAAGAAAAATACACAGTACGTTCCATTCAAAAGAAAACAGCTGTGTCTTCACTACTTAATGAAGTTTTCTCTTACTTGGAACAAACTAGAGAAAGACATTACATCGTGTAATATTTGTTCCCCCATTTTAACTGGATACGCTTATACTACAAGACATCATAAGTAAAGTACTAAACAGTAATACATACTTTTTGGGTATAATAGAACATCATTATGTCTCCAAATATTCCTAACACTTTATTCTTAAACTAATTCAACAAGCTAGGTTGCGTATATAACTTTTGAATAGCGCCTTGTCTATTATAATTACCAACATCTTACGCCCATTATCATTATTTTTTGCTATATTTTGACAAATTCTTTTATATGTATCAAATGGAATCTACACAGAAATAGTAGATAAAATAAGTAAAACTTTAAATAAAACTCGATGTCTTGTTTGGAACCACTTGTTTTACACTGTGTTACCAACTCTGTACAAGATACGCGTTACAAAAGAGATGTGAATACTGTCGAAACTGGAGGACTTCTGTTTCTGTCACGTGGTCATTTATCGAGTCGTGCGATTTCATTTACAATACCCTTTCCCCAGAATTCGTCAACCAAACGTTTTTTTTAATAGCAGGATCATCAACAACATCGTATTGTCTAAATAGTTCGTTTTTAACCACGTATTCATACTTTTAATCGTAACGGAATCAGAAGAATCTATACAATGAAAGTAAGCATCCACGCCGAGCAAAACGTTTATAAGTAACTTGTTACGGCCAGCTGTGAATACACATTATAAATATATAATATATATTAACATTTCTGGAGAAACTTTCAGGATCATTGTACAATTTTATAGACTTCTCAGTTATGTATGCAGCATATCCAGTACGATGTTGCGTTTAGATAAACTGTAATGGTTTAGAAATCATGGACTTGTTTTAATGTCTGCCGTTAATGTGGTCAAATTCTAATCACAAGTAGTTTGTATGTAAAGGGTCCAACACAAAACTTTCTTAGTATAAATGGTATTACTACCTTTAGTATAAAGGGTATTACAGCTCAGCATTAGTGTTCATTTGTCCATTTTACCAATCTTAACAAAAGAATTCACTCATCCTTATATTTCATTACTCAAGACAACCATACACGTCTTACTTTCTGATTCCAGTTACTGAATACAGTGCCCATCAGTCAACGATGATACTTCAAAAGTTAAACTTTCAAAACTTGTATTACTTTAAGCGATGGATGTACTTCAAGAACCACTGTAAATTTTGGCTTAGAAGAAACCTGACCACTCTACGACAAAACCTTTAAAATGTATATATATTTTTTATAACTTCTATAAAGTTATCTATGCTTCCTTGAGACGAAAGACCTACTTTAAAAACCTCAGTAAATTTTCGATTCGATGAAATCTATACGAATAACTGTCTTCATTAAAATACAAACTACTCCATGCATCTCTAAGATGAGCATTTATAGTAGATCGTCCACAGTCCAACTGCATTTGGTCCTCGCACCCACTATCAACTGAGCTTATCTACAGTGCTATGCACTGCTTGTTCACAAGATATCGTAAATTTTGAAATGAACCCTTTTGTAAATTTAAAACATGCAAAAGCAGCTATAAATTTAACGTTCTTAAACAGATCTTGTACAGATAATTTAACAAAATTACTGCTGAAATAAGAGTCCATACGCCCAGATGCTGGGAGAAGTAGTCTACAAACAAATATTGATAAATAATCTTCGCTGTGAAAAAGATGCTCTGATATGTATATTTTAAAATACATTCGTGTATTTACCATTCATTAGATGTTTCAACGTAGTTTACAAAGACAAAAATGTAAATACACACACATACATATATAGTGTAATATTCTAATTCATTAGATGTTTCAACGTAGTTTACAAAGACAAAAATGTAAATACACACACATACATATATAGTGTAATATTCTAATAGTAACTTACTACAAATAGCAATGTTAGCCATTTAGTTGGCTGTAGTGTGCAATACTTGATTAAAAAGAGTTAAATGCACTTTGTTACAGAAATTTGCATATGCTATGCTAATGCCTTAGTATGTAGCCGCAGGTGTGTGCCATTGCGCCACAGGCGACGTATTTAGCAGTTATGTAATATGTATGCGGTGAATTCCCGAGCATTGGACGTAAAATGTAAATTATAAATACAAAAAGCCTATCCGAAGTGAAATCTTCATATAGCAAAACTGTTAAGTGATACAGAGTCAAATATAACATCATTTCGAAGAAGGAACCTTCAATATGATCTGGGGAAGCGGACAAACACAGACTGAAGGAACCTTCAATATGATTTGTGGAAGCGGAGAAACAGATTGAAGGAACCTTCAATATGATATGTAGAAACGGACAAACACAGATTGAAGGAACCTTCAATATGATCTGTGGAAGCGGAGAAACACAGACTGAAGGAACCTTCAATATGATCTGTGGAAGCGGACAAACACAAACTGAAGGAGCCTTCAACATGATCTGTGGAAGCGGACAAACACAAACTGAAGGACCTTCAACATGATCTGTGGAAGCAGAGAAACACAGATTGAAGGAACCTTCAATATGATCTGTGGAAGCGGAGAAACACAGATTGAAGGAACCTTCAATATGATCTGTGGAAGCGGACAAACACAGACTGAAGGAACCTTCAACATGATCTGTGGAAGCGGACAGACACAGATTGTTTGTGACAGAAACGGACTCTGAAACAACTCTCCATTGCGGAATAACAATTTCATCATTCGCAAGGTGAAGATTGTGGTTATAGCAAACATCCTTTTCAATGAATATGAGATTATTTCTGGACACTGTTCATAAGAGAGAGAGAAAAAAAAAGGTAGACGAAGACTCACAAGGTCAAACGCGTAAATTATTTAAGTCTTCAACGTTTGCATAAACCTATTATATGAAAATTGCGGTTTCCATCAATAGGGTGTAATTATGGCTATCAGAATTAGCAAAATCGTCAACAGAGTATGTGGCTCTAAGGGTAAAATGAAACTTGAAACACAGTTCTTATAAAATGCGATTAACCTTCATTACAAGTCCATTCCACACGCACGTGCGCGAATACATATTAAAAGTATAGAACCTGTATGATAATTGTTTTTTTTTTCACCCTTTGGTAAAGCATATTATATAACAATTTTAAGGTTTAAATAGTGCTTCAATTACACTAAAGGGAGAATAGTCATAACTGATCCAACAGTTGAAGCGATTTAAATAATTTCCTCTTAAAATGAACACGTTACAGATTATTTAACTTAGCATGTGGTAACATATTAAATTTACTTCCTAACAGTATGAGTTAATATAGCAGAATCAGGTAGCGATTCGCTAATGTTTCAGTGAAGTTACCGGGTATGAGCCAATGCATATGTAAAAACGTTTAGCTTATCATACATACTACTTAAAGGTAAGTGGTTCTTCACTGGCATTCGAAAATACGAAACCTCATTTACGAAACTGACAAAAAAAAACTCGCTCTTATAATACAAAAATGAAACTTGTTTGCAATTACTATAACTCCACTTGTTTTTTTTTGTTTTTTGTTGTTGTTGTTATTTTTGTTGTTTTGCTCTAGCATTTTCAATCAAGGGCTATATGCTTATACACGTCCCTAATTTTGAAGTGGCATTGTATTGTCAAGAGGGAAAGCAGCTAATCAACAGTACCAATCACCAATCCTTGGACTACTACTGTCTGGCAGAATAGTAGGTTTTCACCTTCTCTCCCATGGCCCAAATGTGCGAAGACGTTTTTGCAACAAATGGACGCGAGCCATAAATCCTAGGAAATCATAACCGTTAGGCCATGTCCAGCTACAGTTACTGTGAGAATGACAATAACGGATGCCACGTTTAATTAAGTAAATAAGTTACAATAGTAAAAACAAAAACTCTAAACCATAATGAGTTTTAGAGCTATGCAAATGATGTCAACTGCAGATCATAAAGTAAAAGAAACATTGCTCATGATATAAAAAAGGCTCCCAGAATAATGTACATAATGTTACATTTGGCACTGAGTTGACTACCATCTGCACAAACTCAAAATTCCCACCCGGTTTGATAAAAATTGCTTAAACGTTATTTGAATCAAGATGTAACAAACAAGTACGAGATCCATAATAAAAAGTCATTCATAATTGCGCCGAAATTAAAATTTACACGTCTGTTTTTGACAGCAGGCATACATATAAGCGTGTACTACCAGCGTCAAGGAACAAAAAACATAACTACACATAAACCACGTTTTCCTTTAAAAGTTTATCCTCAACATTTTTGATGTCCATGTAGTATCTTTCCTACTTATTTATAAGTTTAGTTACAGTGTTAGTTTTTAAAAAATGAAAATAATAAAATTTATATTTTGCCATGGAAGCAAGAAATGCATTTGATCTAAATTTAGTTACAGTGTTAGTTTAAAAAAATGAAAATAATAAAATTTATATTTTGCCATGGAAGCAAGAAATACATTTGATCTAAATTTAGTTACAGTGTTAGTTTAAAAAAATGAAAATAATAATATTTATATTTTGCCATGGAAGCAAGAAATACCTTTGTTCTAAATTTAGTTACAGTGTTAGTTTAAAAAAATGAAAATAATAATATTTATATTTTGCCATGGAAGCAAGAAATACATTTGATCTTTAACTTATTCAATACATCACCAGAAATCTCTTTTTCAATGTGTCATTTCAACATTATTATGATCGAAACTATCCACTGACAACAGTACACTATGATCGATTTTATTTGTACTATATAAATTACGTTAGTTGGCTGATTGTCAGCAATGATCGTAGTAATACTCAGCTCAAGAGAAACTTAAATATTTTGTCAGATACTATTGTTTGGAGACTTCGAAACTACAACATATATATATTTCTGATCAAACTAATCACATACACGCATTGCGCCGTTATGTTAAATAATTCAACTTGTAATTTATAAACTTTTAAAACAAATTTATAATCCACATAGTTATTTTCTGACAAAAATGCGAGACGTAGCAATCTGGGAGAATTGTAAAAGTGTTTATTATGTACGCAAATTTAAGTCTATGATTTACCATTTATATCAACTTATTGTATTGCTTTGTTACACAAGTCTAATATTGTTTTACGAGCGTTAATTAGCAACTGGATGTAGGTTTGGAATATGATTTACACAGAACATTATGAAAAAACTCGCAAACTAAAACCACTCCGGCTTAATATCGATCAATTATCGACTTTATGCTTGAATAGCGCGTGTGAATAGCTTTCCTTTTCGTTTTTTTTTTTTTTTCATGGTTATAGTATTGTTGCATGTAATTAAAAACCATATGAAAAGAAAACATTTACAGGTTTTGTTTAAGAACAGAACATTTATCAATATCCAATGTTGAATTTTGAGATTTTCAATATTGTTCATATAGCAATAACAAAAGTAAATCGTATAACAGAAAACCAGCATGAGATGTAGTAATAGTTCATGGTACATAACATCTTCATATCAACACATTTCAACCATAATTTGATTTCACTACTAACAGAAAACTCGAGAAATTAAAGTCATCAACATTTGAGATGACAACAAATAGGAGAGAAAGCAGACCGAAATAAAAAAAAAATCACTGCATTCCTGGTTATTTAGTTTTTAAAAAATCAAGACAGACCTTTTAGCTCAAACAACCTGTAGACGAACGCCCAAAATTCAAAACGAGCGACAAATGTGGTGAAATCACGCGCACTTCGTTTCTCTCCTACATAGTAAAGATTGGGTCGATCAGCCAAGGAAGCACAAGAAGACTAGATGTGCCTGCATTAAACCCAAGTTGGTGCCGTCAGCACGTGTGCTGTGATCACGCTAATACAGTTTAAGTTGTTTCCAAGAAGCCGACAGAGTTTTGTCAGCGATTTTCATAGTAGTTTAGCAAACTTGGGTGTTAAAGAACTGTCTATTAGCTGCTCAATTCAGTATTCTGATAAGTTCCTAAGTTAGTTCTAGAGTCAGTGAAGTCACAGCAAGACTGCTAAACGATTAACACCATCACATACCAATTATGTGAGATGACGAATGCCAAAAATGGACACTCGAAGATATTATCCCCCATCTAATATTACATTTCATAATAATCTGGCTTGGCCAGATTTTAATATCGTTTTGGACAGTAATGACAACTGGACTGTGGAGGTCAAAAATACCTACAGCGTAAAGGCGGAACTGAGCGAATTACCTCGGAACTGGGCCGGGCTAGTCACAATTGTTATCATCGTATCTACAATAGTGGGTAATTCTCTAGTATGTGTAGCTATTTCGAAGGAAAGGCGCCTTCAGAACATGACCAATTACTTTCTTATGTCTCTAGCCGTTACTGATCTCATGGTCGCTTTGTTGGTTATGCCAGTCGCCACCGTAATTCTAATGGAAGGTAGGTACACTGTTTAAAATTTCAGTCACGCATGGTGTGTATTTTATGTTTTATATCATCGCTATCTATGCCTGTTGTATCCCAGCCAGCCTGATGAGCCCTGGTATAGAATTAAAGGCCTCGTCGGCAATGGATATGGCAGACGTAGTGTGGTTGACACAATTTGCTTTCACTCATAATTTCTTAGAACTGCATTTTTTAAATATATTTCATAAACTCGGCTGTAATAAGGAACAGCTTCTGAATTATAGGGTGATGTAAAAGTCCTACAATTGTAAAGGTGTTCGATAATCGCACTTTTGGTATCACGAGTGTTATTTTTCCCTTAGGTTGCAGCTTGCTTCCACTCATTCTTGTACGGTCATTGATATCCAAACAGTTATTGTAGCAGAGACACTTGGTGAAACACTAACATGACTTACAAAATACAGTAAGGGCAGGACTTTTGCATTACCCTGTATCATGAAAAACATATACACACAATTTAAATTTAACTGTTATAACTAGAGTAAGGTGTAAGAATTAATTAAAGGGTAATTCTGTTTAAACGTAACTAATACTAATGTTAGTTGTAAGATACAATTTATACGAGATAGTAGACATGCACACTGTTCAAACTTAAGTATATTGAACGGTTTACACATCACATTTAAGTTACAGATATTGTTTCAACTATGACAAATAGTTCGTAAAACGAACTACTCGTAGTACTTCGGTGCTACTCTAATAGAAAGCATGAAAGCTGTCAGCTCGTATATCACATTTAATCTAAGTTCTGAATATACGGTGGTAGATTATTAGACACGCACACAATGGTTTCGTCTAATCACCAGAGCCAAACTCCATGTGGTCCGTCACTAATTTTAAACTGGGAAAAGGCAACCACTTAGTAGAACCCACAACCTCGAGCAGTTACTCTTAACTGACTAGCGGAATTGAGTCACTCTTATAAAGAACCCACAGCTAAATGTGTCAAGTCTGATACGCTAATCATTAGACTTCTCCCGGGTCACAGTGATGTTCTCTGTACGTATAAATGTGAATGTTATGAAAAGTACTAAGAATATACAATGTTTACACTCGCTGCTAGGGTTAAGGAAAGTTTGTATCCTATAGTGTTGTTTTAATAGAAGTAATCAAGACTGTCACTACTGTTTTAGATTGGAGTAAGGACAAAGTCTAATATCACTATTAATTCCATAAGAAACAGAAAGCCTGAGCTCACACTTTCACAACTTAAAAGAAAAATTCGTTTGCTTATTATTTACTTGTATTAATGTATATCTGGAACACTACAGATAACTTACGAACATTCTCTTCAAGTTCTTCCTGACTAGTTTTTACGGATTTATACCAATTAATAGTACTTGCACACACTCGAATATAACCAAGACAATTCCGAGAGTACAGGTACAAGCATACGGGTTACAGCCTTGTTAAAAGTTGTTTTTTACTGAAACTTATCGACTTTGATATCGAAGCGAAATGTCGATTCGCCGCTTCTGAGTTTAACAACAGGCTGTTATGAACTTAACAGTTCATACAATTGCATCGATAGCGACCCCACTCACATCCAACCCATCCACAAATACATTATTACCAATACGGAACTCTACTCCTTTCAAGCGTCAAGAAATGCATAAATCTGACATATACAGAAAGCTGGGTAGGGTATATTTTCAAGACTATATAAAATTCTCAAAGTTTTCCGACTGATACATCCAAATCTATAAAAGTTTAACTTGATAATTAGTTAACATTAAAATAAGTACATAAAATTATAGGTTCTGGATGTATTCGACACAGTTTTATAACTCATATCAAATCGTTTGTTGTGTTTTGCTTTGGCTGGTAACCTTTGGACTTAATTGCTAATAAATATAATAAAAAAATATATACAGTTTCGGTTACGGGTTAATCACAACAGCCTAACTTAAAACGGAAGCACTCATCCAAGCGTTACATGTTACATATTCAAAAACCGCCACTACGAACGACTAGGCTAAGGTTCTCTGGATTATTAACATGGAAATATACCCGCTAGCATTCTCAGCTAGTGTAAGGAGATCAAGGAATAAACAGTGTAGCACGTAGCTAAGTCGGATACGGAAACTTTAATTTGTTCCTGTTTCCTATATATATATATATTATGAAAATAATAATACAATGACAGACTGTTAACATTCGTAACTTTTATGAAGTTACCGGCAATTTCGAGCTTCTAGTCTTTTTCAGCTGTCAAGTGAATGATTTAATAACAGCCAGCCTAGATAATCAAATTGAAACGAAGTAGAGAGGAGGTCAAACTCACTGACATTTCCCTAAGAAAGATCTCAGTAAGAAATACTACAATGTATAAGAAACTAAGTTAAAATTATT
>NW_013665844.1:253634-263147 GCF_000517525.1 Limulus polyphemus | reverse complement strand
CTAACAATGTATAAGAACTAAAGTTAAATTATTATACGTCCATTATACAATTAATTAAAAAAAAAATCATCACATCTTCCTACAGAAATTGAGCTGTGATTCTTTCATCTAAATTATGATGATCAATTTCATACAAGTGGTGTGTGTAAACCGATAATCAGATAAGATATCTTTAGCTTCTATAGTAATACACTTATATTATATGTAAAACCAAAATTTTTATACTCCCAACGTATACCGGAATACTGGTGTTGTTCAACCTTAGCGGAGTTTCATTAATAACGCTACAAAATACTGTCACTGATTCGGAGTCTATTTCAGCCTTAGTTTAGTCCTTTTATTCACGTGATATACAAAAGCATCTATGCTTCGCTAAATTTAAAGGAGAGATGCTACATTGCCTAGAGCCGCCTTGTAGTTGTATCAATGGCAACACTGGTTAAGTATGCTGTATATATTACACACATAGAGGCCACGTCTTGCTCTCATGCAGAAAATGCATTAAAGTAGGAAATAACGATGTTGCACTATCCTAGGTTATCCAACAGCACCACCTATCTCACTCGCCGTTGAACACTACTATAATATAGCCTTTCTTTTATGAAGACTAAGTAAATATATACGGATACAGCTTTATATCTAGTTATGAACAACACGCATATTATTTGTACAACTAAGATTTAAGTTATGTGATCTCCCCCACTCGTTATATCATCACCATTCTTCTAAAATGAAGTTAACACCAACTACAGTTTATAATAGCTACTTCCTATGCACCAACTTTCTTATTATTATTCTCTATTAAATAACTTAAATATGTCTTTACAATGATGGAATAATAAATCTTTAAAAAAATCTCAAACCTCGCACATTTCCTAAATCTACTTCATAAGAGTAATTAGATTCACAAGAGTATCCTACAAAACATGAAATTTACCTGAAACTATTTATATACATATAATTTTCAATATTTTAAATACGCGTCTAATGTAGTATATTCGTTCAAACTGAAAGAAGTCTGTTGAAAAAGTTTATGAAAATAATACATGGCAAGATAAATGCTGATGAAGTAAGTTAATCTAAGATGTATAATGTATCGGTGTACCCGCTACGGTTATAAAGCTGATGAAGTAGGATAACTTGAGACCTATAACTTGTCGGTGTACCCGCTGCGGTTATAAAGCTGATGAAATAGGTTAACTAATATCTACAAGTAATAAAAAAGAAAACTTTGTAATTGTAAAATGACGTAGGGATGGCAGTGCCCAAAAGAATACAAACAAGAATGTAGGGATGATACAGCTATACATATATAATTTAATGTTACATTTTGAAATGCACAAATACGAAATGGTTTCGAGATCGGTCGAATTCACCGACCTCGTAGCGACAGTCTGTAATAATCAAGACATGTTTTGACTCAACTTGGTCTTCCTTGTACGCAAGTCCGAGGCTCTTGGTTATACTACAATGATGCCTACCCTAACATAACCATGATATTAAGATAAACAAACTGCATTCCAACAGTCAGGAATATATAATTTCCAACTGCAGTAATATTAAAGTCAAGTATGCATTTTACTGTGTAATATTAAATGTTAATATTGAATATCATGCAGGGATGATCTATGTATAGATGTATCATCCCTATATTATTGTTTACATTAGTTTTGACACTGCCATTCTTATATATCATTTTACATTTACAAAATGCTTTTATTGCTTGTTTTGTGACGTTTATTCCCCTGACTGAAAGTTAGTGTATTCTATGAATAAGTGTAATAAAATTTAATATTATGTGATGTTTTTTTACTCCTTCACTTCATACATAATATAGAGGTTGACTCCCTAAAGACACCTATTGGATAGTGTAAAAAGCATTGAGTATTCTACATGTTAGTCATCTAATGTTCATCTATTATTGGCTGGTAATTCTTGTTTTACCCTATACTTAAGCTTTTTAAAGGAACACCAGATTTATGTATAAAGCTAGCTTCAAGGGGTGATGATAACGTCGTTTACACTAGAATTATGATTTTTTTTTTTAAATTACTACTAGTTATTACGACGAAGCGATGACATCGCGTACTGCTCAGAAACACATGGAGTGAGTTTAGGTTTAAACTAACGTTAATGATAAAGTAGTTGTAGAATTATCTCGACTGAAACAAGGAGAAGAAAGATGATCAATTTGGTGGGTTGGTAACTTTCTGGTTTGGTATCATAGCAATGGTTTCTTGCCTTGTTGGGTAGAGAAACAAATGAAAGAAAGCGGCAATCATCTCTTAAAGTAAAACTCTGTCATTATTGATTTTTAGCGTCCATATTTGTATTATGCCTAGTGAGTACCTTGGCCATCTTACATATATAGTGTACCGACTCTATGATAACGTGTCGCTGTACCTGCTATGGTTACAAAGCTGATGAAATAGGCTAACCAAATATATATAACGTGTCGGTGTACCTGCTACTATTATAAAACTGATGAAAACGGTTAACCTAATATCTATAACTTGTCGGTGTACCCGCTACGGTTATAAAGCCGATGAAGTAGGTTAATCTATGATATATAACGTGTCGGTGTACCTGCTATGGTTATAAAGCTGATGAAATAGGTTAACCTAATATCTATAACGTATCGGTGTACCTACTATGGTTATACGTAGTTACTCCGTCTTTTCTCCACTGTCCCATACTTCGTTTGTTTCTGTATACGTTTGAAAATAACATCACCAGCTAAGCAACGCACAGTAATCTAAATTATATATAATATACATTGTGAAACTTGTTGACTTAATCTCAGAGCTAATTTATCGCCTTCACTGGCTCAAGAAGCGTCGACATGTGAGTCATGTTAACTCGTTTCCTATAAACTACATTGAAATGTTTAACACAAAATGGCTTATCGCATACTATAACTGGCTTTTTAAAATTCTTCAACACCCTTCTCTTAATTTTTCAAAAAATCTTCATATACAAAGTAAGCCTTAGAATAAATATTTCCATAGTATAGAAAATTATTTTAAATAGCAAAGCCTAGTAATGGTGCAATAAGAAATAAGCTGCTCACTTATAGTACTAGAGGTTGAGTACGTTATAACAACACGAATTTAGAACCTCACTGTCTCATTACCGTCCATGATCATGTTCTATATGGAAATTTGACAATAGCCCTGCAAAAGTCTCATCGTAACGCTGTCATTTCATAAGCATAACCCTCGTCTCTACAGGCTTTCTATAATCCATCTAGTATACAAATATGACAGTTTTCCAGCTCTTGTTTCAACAATCGGATCGCATAGGAATCCACTGGTGATGCGTCCGCTGACCTGACCAGTATATCTTCGTATGGAATAGCATGAACACCTGTTTCATCCTATAGCTGCTTGATGTATGCAACGATTGAACGGATATGTCGTGAAAGCAGCTTGCGTAGATATAATTTGCGTCGCTTTTCCACAGTGACATCCTTCTTGATTATGTCGTATACTGATGCCTAAGACATGCGAACAGCGTTTATAACCGACTTTTGTGTTCATGGATTCTCAGCTGTTACAAGACGCTGTACTTTGCATACCATGTCTGGAGTATGACTTTTTGCACGCCTTTTTCTGGGCAGTCCTGATGCCCCAACTTAGTATATATTCCTTTGTTTTCCAATACCAGTAAGTACAACTGAACACATCTTTATGATATTGGTAAGTTTTGTCACATACCATTCCCAAAATCGATCAATTTTTAGTGGCATCACACAACCTTTTTAATGTCAACATTTATTCCTAATAGACCTGTTCCACCATAAATTTATGAATGATTTGCTGATTTGCCTATTCAAAATCGTTTTAATATAACGTACTCAACTCTCTGTACTGCATATTAAACAAACAGTTTCACTCTGTGTAAAAACCAGAACATTTTAACAACAGATATTCGTGTACAGAAAGCTGGATAAAATTTCTCTACAGAAGTCAGACCCATCTCAATAAACTGAGTGCTTTAAACAGATTCCACACTCAAACAGATGGCATTCTGAGAACTGTTAGGTTGATTCTAATTAATCTTCATCCGCTTCTACAGACATAATAAATACACAATTATTTCGACCACAATGTTCACCTGAATATGCTGAATTCACTCATTTTCAATTCATATACGTCGACCACGCATTTCTGCAATATATACAGGAGTCGCACAGTGAAACTCCTAAACATAAATCAAACAGGAGACTATTAAAAACCTACATACAACACAAAATAAACACTTTAGCACTTTAAAACTGTATATGAAAAGTTCACTCCTGTAAACCTTAAAAAAGCGTGTGGTGTTTATACATCATGTCCAACATTCTACATAAAGCTAATCTCATGTTTGTATTTAATGAAAACGAAATGATGATAAAAAATCAAGTTGTATTACCGCACTTAAACAAACTGTAATATTGTCAATCACTGCTAAATATGTGACGGTTCTAGGAAGATTTGGTCCTGAAAATTCGGTCCCGAAGATTGGGCTCCCCAAGATTTCGGTCCCAGGAAAATTAGGTACTATGAAGATTTACACTTAAAAATAAGAAGTTATGTTCATAAATAATTAACAATATTCATGCATTTTTATGGTAAGTCAATATTAAAAAATTATAAGCCTAGAATTAAAAATTTTAATGTCAAAAAGCACAATAATAGGGTTAAACAAACGTAATTAGATTATGCGCAATTGCCTTAAAAAAACTTTTATCACTATGATCATATTGTTGTGCATATGCGCAATTTTTTCTGCACAAGTGCTTCTTCCCTTTGCAAGGCAGCAATCAGTTTCCAAATGTTTGGGTTACTGCTCGTTACAGAAGATCGCAAGGCGCAATGAAATGCTTCCAATGTATTATTAGACCTCGGCAAATCGTTAATAACTGTGTGACGAACATTCCAGAGCGAAATCGGAACAAAGCCAATGAATTCCATTGGCACCGATTCTTCATCACACAAATCCTCAAAAGCATCTACTACATGTTCCTCGGGAAGAAAGGCAAGAGCACAGAACATTCTGATTTTCAAAGAAAAAAAAGCTCTTCGTATTATACTGAACTAGGGACTAAATATTCTGTGAAAGAATTTTCCTTGGACCCAATCATTGGGACCAAATTTTCTGGACCCCATATGTGACCACAAATAACTATATATAACCTATGTTTCACGAGTATTTTCAAAACCGTGGCAGTGAAGACAAAGTAATGATTGATTTAAATAATCATCTGGGGGGCATTGAATGTTAAACTTAGATAGAAATGCCGGAACAGTTATAACCAAATAGAATCGACAGAATCAGCAACAGGATGACTTCTACTGTACATCAGCCCTATAACGCTAACACGATATTAAATACCCTTTGCGTGTTGTGCGATAAATTTGGTTATAGCAACTAATGACAGATTTTCTTAACAAGTGAGAGTTATACCCATAATTCTTAAAGTTGCAAAGGCAGAAGTTTATTCATCACACAATTTTGACTATTGTGTCTTCACAATATATGATGGTCAATAATATTAAGTCACCACCCAAAAACTTAAATGTCATGTTTCTAACTAGTTTTTATTTTGTTTTTATATCCATGTGCAACACCATATGCATGTAAAATATCCTGCTTTACAAACGCAAATAGGTTTTCGCGGGGTTTTTCGTAAAATGTTCAGTATGTATTATAGTTTGCAATCCACAGTTCTTTACGAACAACGTACAACGTTCTTTATAGATTGTCACCCCCATATTATCAGCCATTGTGGAATAGTACAGTAACTGAATATACAATTAAGCTACAAATATCGTTAATGGACATAACCTTTATGAGCTACTGAATTATCATTCGCTTATTATGACTAGGACACAAAACTTTCTGTTCTCATACATAAGCTAAGCACAGGCATTCTGACAAAAGTGTTTGCACACATTTTGGACAGACATAGGCAGCAAGTGATTGTTCAAATCAATAGATGTAGCCTGTAAGAAATGGTTCATGCAATACTCCTAAATCTGCTCTGAACCAGTGCATGTCTGGTAAAATGGAAGACGTGTTTCATTGGAAAATCAATATATCTACACCAGGAAAACAAACGGGAACAAGGACGAAACAATGTGAGATTTGGAATAAATGAAACAATCACATCTTCTTCAAGTGAATGGCATTGGAATTATAAAATCATGAGTACAATTAACCAGCCAGTTGCTTTATATCCCTTAGGCATTTCTAAAAGCACACGCACCATGTCTATTAATTAACAAATGCCAAAGTTTTATTGTAATTACAAACCAATTACCAAAAATTGTTTTCCATGTATTCAGCATGACATTAATAATGTAGACAGTGACTTTAAAGCACACATATTACTCATGATTTCTATTCATTCACAGCTTCAACAACTTACTTTGGTACCACTGGTAATCTGGAAAATAGGTTTTACAACATACCAGCTGGCAACCATAAATTTGTTATAAAAACAGCTATTATATTCCTAAACAGCTAGTATCTTATCTTTATATCCAGCTGATAGTCACAAAAACACAGCTAATAAAACTTTCTTTAAATCCATCTAGAAGCTAGAAAACCTTAATTTATTTCCATGATGGCCAGAAAAAAAAATACTTTATTTCCACCTGGTGGTCAGAAAAAAATACTTCATTTCCACCTGGTAGTCAGGAAAAAATATGCTGTTTTATATAGCAAGTAGCTAGAAGAAAATGCATGATATCTAGCTGGTGGCTAGTAAAACAGATTTTACATCCAGCTGGTACCCTATAAAACTGAACATAACCATCTACTTTACCAGAAATTAAAATTTAAACTCAGCCGACAATCAGAAAAGCTTGATATATATATTCAGCTAGCAAGTATAAAAATTATTTCAATTCTAGCTACTGGCCAAAAAAACGTTTTATATCTAGTCAGGAAAACTTGATTTTCATCCAGTTTTGTTATTAGAAAATAATACTTTATGTCCATACCTATTGCCCAGATAAACTTACTTTATATTCAGATACTTGACAAAAAAAACTTAATACAGCTGGTAGTCAGAAAACATTTTTTATATTCAGCTGAATAGAACTCTGATAATGGATCTTACATTAACAGGCACTAATGTTTATAAAATACAAATCTAATAAAATCAAACTAATCTTACTAAACAACTATAGCATACCCAGAATAACAATTTTAAACAAGATGTATTTCTGATAAGCCCACTACTGCTTCCTGACTGAAACATTTCCTGCACCCTAAAATATTGAACAAGTTCCCACATTACAACAGACAATAGTACACCTGCCTCACTGAGACATCTCCAGCACACTAAACTATTGAACAAACTTTCACATTATAGCAGACAATAGTACACTACACATGGCCAAACCAACAGAATCACAACCCATAATCAAAATTTACATATGCTGTGCAATCTTTAAAATAATTTCTTCTACAAGAAAAAATCTTTGGAAAATTGATGAGCATTTAAATGCAAAATGTAAACAGAGATGCAATATTTGAATATTATCAGCAGAAATAATGTAAATAAAATGTCTTTATTACTCAAAAGACAGCAACATGAACAGAGACTTAACCATTTATTGTGGTATCAATCTTTGTTTAAATGGAATGGTATTTTGAAATAATAAGCACAAGAACCCCCAAATCTGTAAAATAAAATAAGCAGAAAAATAATTTCACTGTTCAGCTGTCCTTAGTTTGGTATTTCACACCACTTTAAATCATCTATGTAACAAATAGAAGTATTTTACTTCTTACATTTAAACTCTAAATTTTGTTTATAACAATCTTTGTAGAAATTTCTTAAAAATAACACACCCAGATCAATAAAGTTCAAACACTACATGTGAAAATGCACTATAGGTATACATGAACAATTTAAATCATTTCACTCAAAATACAGAATAAACCAAAAATTACTGTACTAAAGAAAACTATATTAACAGAATACACACATACACATACATATAATTGAAAACAGCTACATTGGAATAGAAAAACTTGACCTTATGGTTAATATAAACCTACTTTTAGCATTTGTTATAGGTCTGTTTTGTTTTCTTAAAATAGCTTCTTTTTTCTTACATTTATTGATATTAGGTTACAGCATTTAATTTTAACAATTCTATTTTCACTGTCATGATGTATGTCTTTAACATATTGGTAAACATGTGTTTCATATTAGGTCATCAAGAAATTAGTATCTTTTTTTTTCTAGATGAAAAAACCTGAACAACTTATGTATCAAAACAAAACATTTAGTAAATGAAATAGTCTCCATTCTTATCAATGATGCTTTTCTGTCTTACAATCAGGTTGTTAATGCCCTGATTAAAGAAATCACTTGGTTTTGAAGCAAAAAACATTTCGATGTCCTCTTTAACACCTTCCACATTTGCATACGTTTTCCCATTAAAATGGTGTTGCAGCGAACGAAAAAGATGGTAATCTGATGGTTCCATATCAGGATAATATGGTGGGTGATGGAGACCTTCCCAATCCAACTCCACAACCTTGTGTTGCATTAAATGTGCCACATGCTGACGTGCATTTTTGTGGAGAAAAACACCTTTACGATTAACGAGTGAAGGGCATTTCTGATGAAGGGCCTGATTTTAAACGTTCCAGTTGCTGACTATAGATCTCTGCATTGACAGTTCGCAGTGGACTGAGGAGTTGGAAATGAATTACTCCTTTGATGTCCCAACAAATGCAAAGCATCACTTTCTGTGGATGGAGTCCAGATTTTGGGGTCGGAAGTGGTTTTTTTCTAGGACTGAGCCATTGTTTTTTGGCGTTTAATATTCGCATAGAGAATCCATTTTCATTACCGGTGACAATTCTATCCAAAAATGGTTCACGCACATTATGCGCCAGAAGAGACGAAGCGAGTTTTCCCACATTCCTTATATGTTTACATAATGTTTCATGAGAGACATGCAATTTTATGGCCTTGGGTTAGACTCAACAAGTGTCCTCTGAGCATCAGTTTCAATTCCAACATGTCGGCCCCTGCCATCACAGTTTTTAAGGCTAAAGTCACCCGAACGAAATTTTCTGAATCATTGTTACGTACAAAATATTTCCATAAACTTCTTTGATATTCTTTGTGGCTACAGAGGCGTTGTTTCCCTTTTTTGTATTCAAACAGCATTACATGCCAAATGTGTGCCATCACTATAAGAGATTAGAGTATACTAAACTTTACATATTATATAAGCTACACGAACGTAACGTTTAGGCGGTTCGTTTAACTATTATACGTGATGTACGTTTTTTGGGGGACGGTTAATGAAAGTGGTTCAGAACGCGACATTAATTTCTCGACGACCTAATATGTACTTTTGTATAGCCATATTATCACTATCACAAAAAGCTAACCAATTATAATATAATAAGTGAGCAATAAGTTGTAAGCTTTTCTTAATATAAAAAATATTTAACGAGGCTTTTCAGAAAATCAGAGAAATCTTTATTCCTTCA
>NW_013665844.1:239529-252605 GCF_000517525.1 Limulus polyphemus | reverse complement strand
GGCAAGATTTCTATTATACTAAACTTGTTTAGGTTTTCAGTGATCGGTTTGTATATTAAGTTATATTTAACTCATTCTAATCTTGTATTAAAAATGTGCAAGATAAATCCAATATTTATATGTAAGTATGGTCACAAACAGCATAAAATGAGTATTAAAGCTTTATAAGTTATATATATATACATAGTCAAAGAATTTGTGTTAGTAAACAATAATATAAAATTTAAAAACATTATTTTTTTCATATTTCACCGCAAAAATGAAATAAATCATAATCGTCAAATTCCATCTGGAAGACGAAATACACATTAGAACCAGCGATGTTGCTAACAAAAGCTTCAACTCCCTGCAGAGGACATGTCGTAAACCTCAGGCAGTAATATATCGCTAGTGAAAACAATACAGGTTCAAAGGAATGGCCACAGAAGATCACGTCAATCGAGCCTTTGGGAACAACAGATTCCTTAGCTGCTTTCGGCGAACGCTTGACTAGGTTATCGGTGGAACACAAGGCAGTTAACGGAGCCGTCGTAAAACTTCTTGACTAGCGGACAAAGATTGTCAAGCAACACAATACCACTCACTAAAATAACAACGTTCAAAACCGCCAAACAGTCTCGAACTAAATACTTACCACAAAGAAAACTGTACCAATTGCCCTGAAAACGTCACAGTACAAAAGAACTAACTCTCCGTCTAAATAGCAGATATCTACTGAGAGTTAGAACCTCTTGTGAACAAATACTGAAGTATTAGATTAATCGTGATGAAATACACGTACCTATATAAGTAACGACAACAACAGAAATGTGAAAGTAAGTAAACACATGAAAAAGACTTTGACAGCGTGCTGTAGTGGAACCGATGAACACAAGGACACATCAGGTGTATGAAAGAATACCATACACAAACTGGTAGAAAAACCGGTTATCGGGTTATAAATACGAGTTATGAATGCATAATATTGTATAAAGAGAGCCGTTCACGAAGTCTAGTAACAAGCTGCACATCCAGTAGTCTTCGCCCTGATAGTTACCAAAGTTCACATCCCTCTGTATAAGTTATCGAATATACATGTATATAATTTATATATACGTACATATAAATACTTTACATATATATACACATAGATTACTTAAATTATATTTCAGGTGATTTTCCTTCAACCAAACAATCTAAATAAATTCTATCCTCCCCACACACACTCAAATCAAAACAAAACACATACAAAGTAATAAAAAAAAGGCGTAGCTGTTATATACACCACGTACTTTAATTAATGAAGATGGTTTGTTTGTTTGTAATTTAGCACAAAGCTATACAATGGGCTATATGTGCTATACCCACCACGGGTATCGAAACCCGGATTCTAGCGTTGCAAGTCCACGGACATACCGCTGTGCTACTGGGGGGGGGGGGGCAACGAAGATGGTGACGATAAGTTACTTAAGACAGTTTTTTCTATAAATGATGTTACTTTTATCACAAGTCACGCATCTGAGCAAGTAAGATAAGATAAGATGTTATTCTATATTTTACGATAATTTTTTCATGATATTGTTAAAACATAATAATGCAGATATTTCACTTTCAGTTTGTTTGTTTTTTTATTCTCTGTCCAGCTAAACAAATAATTTTATTTTCTCAACATGCTGTTCAAAAATCAAATACTTGTACAGTTCATTCATGTTATTTTCATTTCTCACCATGCTACTGAAAAAATAAAATAAGATTTAAAAGTCCGTATTTCACAATATTTTGTCATGATGCCGAACAAGTAAATTGTGTTTCTTCTATTTTTCAGGTTACTTTCCCCTACCACCAGTCTACTGCTTGGCTTGGGTGTCATTGGATGTGCTATTCTGCACTTGTTCCATCATGCATTTGTGCACCATTTCCGTGGACCGCTACCTAAGTCTAAGGTATCCAATGAAGTTCGGCCGGAATAAGACAAAACGAAGAGTGATCCTAAAGCTCTGTATTGTGTGGTTGTTATCGGTTGCCATGTCTCTTCCACTCGGCATGCTTTATGAAAAGGATTCTCAGTCTGTAATCCAAAACGGGGTGTGTAATACACTAGACCCAGTATTTGCTGTAGTTGGGTCCGTCATCAGTTTCTTCATCCCACTTCTTATAATGGTGACAACATACCTTCTCACAGTGAGACTACTTCGTTGTAAACAGAAAGAAGTCCTACTTACTGGAGAAGGAACAGTATCTGAATCAACACTTAATCCTGAGATTACTCATGGGAGCAAGAAGAGTGACGGCAAGGTGAAGCAGAACTCTGTAACAAATTTGCGTTCTTCCACTTCAAACCCATATAGCTCATTATTTTCTCTGAACAAAACAAACATGGAAACGACAACCTTCACACTTAAATCAATAGATAAAAAAAATGACAAGGAAAAGAGAAACTTCGAGCTTCTGCCAATTAGTAGCGGAATTCCAGATTCAGGTGCAAAACCTGCAAGTGGTAATAGATTTACACGTACAACAGAAAATAAAGAGTTTCCCTCCAAACCCTTACTGGATAATTTAAATTGGGTCACGAGCCTGTCGAGACGTACATGTGGTTTTTCTGTAAATTACAAAACAAATAGCAACGGAAACGTTGTGTTAAGTTTGTGGAAGCAGAAACATCCCAGGACAAAATCACAGCGAATTCTTAGCTGCCCAAATTTATTTTCGAATGTTCAGCATGACGAAATAACAAGTAAAGGACCCCTTCTTACTTCAGAATGGTCACTGAAGTCTTTTAACAATCGCAATTTACCTACCTCATCTCTGCTTCTTGAAAAGGGTTTTGTTTCTATTGATTACGAATGTGTCGCAAGTACAGAGACTACTTCCTTAACTGAAAATCAAGTTAAAGCATGGTTTGGAGAAATACTTGAAAATTTAACAACGGAAAACTCTTGTGAAAAGCATGAAAATCAACGCTTTCAACTTTGTTTCAAAGCTAAAACTTCTCATGCCACAGATCTCTTCTCAAGTTTCTACGATCACAAATCTTCTGAAGATACGGAAGGTACAAGACCTAAACAGTCGACCTTAAAGAGCCATGCTTCTTCTCCTTCTACTAGTAGAATACCTTCTTTAATAGGGCCCAACCGTTCCTATTCATCTATTCCAAGCCAGTCAATGTCCCGTCAAGAGTCCTGCTCAATAAAAGACTCTATTTACAAGAAGAAAAGACGATCAACTTCAACAGACAAGCAACAAACAACAAGCAAAAGGAACCTTCTTAGACATGGCAGAACCATTAGACTTGAGCAAAAAGCTACCAAAGTGCTAGGAGTCGTATTCTTTGCTTTTGTGTTTCTGTGGTCTCCATTTTTTGTAACGAACCTTTTGCTGGGTCTGTGTCCAAACTGCCAGGACCTCATCAGTCCAACAATTATGTATATCTTTGGATGGATGGGGTACTCTTCCTCAATGGTTAACCCAATATTCTATACTATTTTCAATCGCACCTTTCGACAAACATTTCACAAAATACTCACTGGGAAGTGGGGTCAGGTTGGTCAATAGCTTGACCTTTGAAAGTAAACGATACTGCTATTATTGAGTTTTTAAAATATAAATTTAATTTTATGCAAACTGATACAAACAGGCTGGGATTATTAGTCACAGGTTATTAGTTTTGCTTATTTACTGCAATGTATGTGTACTGTTCTGTAAGAGCTTTTAATAAAAACGTAATATTAAGAAAATATATTCCAAAATACTTTGATTTTCAAATTAAAACCCAAATAATTCGCAGTTGAGCAATCATTACATTTGAGTTAACACTTTACAGAAACAAAAAAATCATATAAACTTACAATACATTTAGAACTACACGAGTAAAAACTTCAATGTGGAGTATTATATACGGTCTCATTGTTTTCATAATGGTCTGATTTCCAATAATGTTAAAATGTAAATGTTTTCTTTGTAATCAAACAAAATGTAATCTTTGCCTATGAAAGTCGTATTAATTTGATATAACAAAATGTAATCAATACACATTTACTATACATCTGAACACATGATTTTTTACACTCAATTTTAATAGTTGCAGCTTTAGAAACTTTCATAAGCTGTGAGAATAAAAAGTTTGATAAGATGTTGGTGAATGATGAGATAATTTGAGGAATAATGTGGAAACTACAAACAATATTAACAGGTTATGGCTAAACAGGAAAAACTGCAACTAAAAAGGTGTGATCAGCTCAGATTTTATGTTTGTTTACCTATGAATAACGATGACTTATGTCTAACAGTCTATGCTTGGCTGATGTAATTATTCACTGACAACATTTTTATATGATTTTAGCTTAATCAAGACAATAAACTTTGAGACGATACTGGATTATAATTAAGATCTGACAGGTAGCCTTACACGCTGAAACTCTGTAAAAACAATTCCAAAACTAAAATTACAGTTAACTTGATTAACCGAATGTCCACGGGGTTAGAACACTCGACCAACCCTATGTTCGAGAAATGAGTGTTGACTATAATTTCGAACTTACTACATGTATCTACATAAAATGCGGCAAGCTAGAAATAAAATCCACGAGTTACAAACGTACTAGAACTAGGTAACTTGATCGATTAGTGTCTTGCAAACTAATCGAAATTACGATTAATCGATTAATGTCACGTAGGTAACCAACTAATCGAAATTAGTTTCCAATTATTTACTGTTTTCGATTATTCCAACTATTCAAGTAATCAAAATATTGCTATTACTGTATTTTTTTTATTTGTTGTTAAACACAGGGTTACATAATTTTCAACTGCTTACTATAGAGAAGGCAACTGGATGGCAGTACCCACCGCCAACTCTCTGGCTATTTAGCGTTAAACAAAGTGTGAATTTGCTGTATTTTCATGATGTGTTATCTCACTAACTTAGAATTGTGTAACTGTATTTTTTAATATAAGAAGGCGCGGATATATGTGAGGGAGGGTCAAGGATGTCTGGGCTCCTCCACTTTTTAAAGACATTAATAACTATTATTTGATGTTGTATAAGCAGGCAAGGAGATCGGGGGTGGGAGGCTCAGAGGTCTAGACTCCCATTTCTTCATGAATTAATAACTACTTTTTAATGTTGCATAAACAGACATGGATCTACGTGAGGGGTCCAGAGGACCAAATACCATCCACTCATTTTTTCAGAAATTACTAACTATATCATTTAAGGTTGTATAATTCTAAGTGGATTTGGGGGAATATGAATTCCTTTCTATTTTTTTCAGAAATTAATAAACAACAGTTACACATCCTTACACTACCATACAGTATCGAAAATAATTATTAGATGTCAGTGTCTTTATCTAATTGGTCAATGAATTAACGTGAAAGCTTTTTTTTTTCGGATTTTCTTAAGTAAATACAGCTGGAGTCTACAGCAATCCGGTTACGACCTCAGCCAATAATAGATTATTTCTAGGCTAATACAACAATATGAATGACAATTAAACGTTGTCATGGTAAACGTCCGCGCCTTGGCTTTTTTTTTGCAAACAAATACTCTGATAATTTTTCTATAACTTTAGAGTTTTGTTTTGAGCATAGTTATTACTGCCTGGGACACCTGCAGCTCTTACAACATAGAATACACTCTATCCTAACATTTTCATTGTTTAGAAGTTAGAATTCTCACGAAAAAAAAAATAGTTCTCGTATTGCTGATGTCCAAAAGGACTACAGCTGTACAAGTGGCATTAAAATATGAATTTAGGTGTACACCTTATAATTTTTTTCTAAATAAAATTAAAACTTTTAAACATTAATTGCACAATTTAAAATGTTTTTATTTAACTGTTTTCATTTTCATAACAATCGCAATACTAGAAATAAAGATATAAGGTTTGAATCCATAGATAACTAATCGGCTAAAGTTACTACTAGTGTATAATCTTAAGTAAACAGCGAGATAATATAAATTGATTAGTAACGCTAGTAGAAGCCTAATTGGGCCCTTTCAACCCTACAATATCCTGGATCCATCCCTGTTCTCAGTAACAGTTTTTCAAAGTATGGATCTCTAACTACGTTTAACGTCATTTGAAACGTGCATGAATCATATGTTTGAAAAATGTTTAACATAAGTACATCATCTAGCGAACTTTGACATAATTTTATTTTTAATACAAACATCAGTATTGTTTGTCAAATATTATATATTCATTTTTGCACATGATTTGAAAAATAACTTTACTTTTCAACAATATTCAATTAACTGACACATGTTGTAGGTCTACAACTGAAATTTTAGATATTTAGAAATGACAGAGAGAAGGCAGTTAGTCAACACCGCTCACCGCCAACTCTTGGATTACTCTTTTACCAACGAATAGTGGGATTGCCGTATCATTATAATGCCCTCACGGCTGAGAGGGCGAGCTTGTTCGGTGATGGGGATTCGTACCTGCGACCCGCAGATTGCGAGTCGAGCGCCCTAACCATTAGGTCATACCAAGCCTCAAAGGTCGTGAACTTTATACACAAAATGACATTTGAAAATGTCATTAAATGATATGTTTATTGATCAACATGTTCTAATGGAAGTTTAAGGGAGAAACCCATGGAACGCTATTAATCGCAATTTCAGGTTGTTACGGGTTTTGTACTACTTTGCTTATAATATATATATTTTCATGTACAACAATTTAAAATAAATAGTTATTCCTAAATTATTTTATCTTAAGGCAGGATTTCCTCTAGCTTTTCAAATATTTCTACCAAAAATATTTAGGCAACTTTATATTATATTATTAATTATAATCCTGTTTAAACTATTTTAATTCAAAACTATTTTGCAAACGATATATTGGTATTTTATGACATTTACTCAGTGTATTTCAAAGAAAAACTAAGTATTATCATTTCTGCACAGCTGTAAAAGTTTTGTCTGTAAACAAAATAACACCACTTGAAGTTGATTTTTTTTTTAGAATTTTTCTGCCCATCTGAAACCTAAAGTTTATTTTTACTAAGAGCTATCACCCGGTGAGAATATATTACTCACTTCTTGATTTCCAAGCGTTTCCCTTAGTTTTGTAAAGGCCTTGGTTGCCACGTTGTTATGGTTTCATATCAGTAGTTTGATCATTTACTAATAAAACACAGCTTTGAAAACATATATAAAGAAAGTTTAAATATCTTTGGATACAGCAAGAATTAAGACTGTTACGTAATAGTATATTATGTGTGCGTGTGTGTGTGTGTGTGCCATAAGGATTTCCATCAGTTTGATTGGAAATCGAATCCGATAATCTGCATAAAAAGAAGAAATGTTAAAAGTTCAAATGTCAAAAGTTTAATCGATTTTTGCAACCCCTAAAAAACCACTTTACACTTACCTCTCTGCTGACTGCTTATGCCCTCAGGTGGGTTTCGAGGCCTGGCATCACTTAAAACTATACTGGTTTTAATCTCTTTTTTCAGACGATAACATCGGACTGAGAAGACACGTTTGTGAAAACTAGTACATACCCCTGTATTAGCCTTATGATAAAACATAGGGGTAGGGGCTGCTAAAAGTCGCATAGCTCACAAGACTACACATTGCTACACTCAGTGAGATTACAGTAAAAATTATTATAATTTCTAGCTTTATGAAAATTTCTCCAAAATAGCATTTGCAGAAACAGCGCTAATGCGAATTAATGTCGTAATCACCATTTGGGACCCATATGTTACTATATACGACCATATTTAATACAAATATGCCAAAATATATATCCAGGACGTTTTCCCACATTATTCTCTAAAAAACCGCTAACGTAAACTGCTGTCTTAATCACCAAATACGACATTACATAAGGCCCATATATTACACCAATCTCCGACTTTCGCCAAATACTGGTAAATGTAATGCTTTCTAGGTATATAATTTTACTAAATACGGTCTTCTGTTGAAATATGTAAGTCCTGAACGGTGATATTTATATGGTTACGACCAGTTTTTAATTAATTAATTTTTACCTGCCCAGTAATGTTTATCCAGCTGTTACGTTGTTTTAACTTTCAAACTAGCGATGTCGGTTTCTTTCAGAATTTTCAAGAAAAGCAGCACTCATAGACTAGACAGAAGGCAGCTAGTCAACAGCAATAGCTTCCAACCATTGTCTGCCCTAACAGTGGGATGACCACCACTCTTAATGCGCAGTCATAGTCCTGAAGAACTGGCTGCGAACATTGAACCCTCGGATTCATAGTCCTGGAAATCTAATTACTAGTCCACAACCAACCTACTCAGATACTGATAAAATTACTATTCCACCTGGCTTAGCTTTAAGGCAAGTGCCAGATGGAACGTGCGAACAGTTCATGATAAACAATCTTCAATGTTACTTTCAACAAACAAAACAAACATATTTACAGAATTGAAGAAAAAACAAATACAATTATATGTTTCACAAAAACTATTTATTCACGACCATGGGGTTTCGCCAGTAAAGGTATCATCAGGTCTCTACTGGTCGTGTATAAATGAAGTTTTTGTGAAACGTATAATTGTATTTGTTTTACTTCAATTCTGTAATTTTGGAGTTTCACCAAGTACCGACGGTTTCAAGTATCAATTATATTTAAATACAATGAGCACTATACAGTTAGGCGGACACGTTTACTAGGTATCAGTAGCAATTGCCACCGACATTGTTCGAAAATGTTTACAACAATGTCAACATCAAATAGCTTCCATCTATCTTTAAAGCTTGAATATTAGAGAATTTGAAACTTAAAATTATTCATTTCTGAGATTAAATAATGTCTGTTGACAATGCAGCTACCCTATAACTTTACATTCTTCAAACTGTTATTCCTTCTTATAGCTTGTACTTTTCTTTACCATATATAAAAACAAATGTTAAATGTTTCAAGCTTATCATCATTTTTAACACGTGTAAGAGTGCAGATTTCACTGTTACTTTCTGGTGTTTTTAACAGCCAACTTTCACGTCCTTTGTTTCTTTTGAAAAACGGGCAATCCTTTAAAAAGAACATGAGCGTTTGAAGTTGTTTTTTGAGTTGCTGTAATTGTATTTTATTGATCCACAGAAGTAGCTTACTGAAAATTGATCAATATTATAAAATAAAGTGAACAAACAAAAACAAACCTAGAAAGTGACTATTATATTTTTTTTTGTCAAAAATCGATAAAATCACCAAAAATGAGAAAATTTTCATTTTAACTGACCTCTATATACATACACGTGTGGAATGCTTAACTACAGTGTATATTTTTTATTTTTCCATATATCTTTTATTTAAATTGAATTTTCTTGAGAAAGTTCCAACATTTATTTTACTAACCTGTATTTCTGTAGATATAATTGAATTTCGGAATATAAAACATTTGGTTAAAACATTTTCATGCTATAATTAAAACACTCAAATTATCGGTGTTTTTTTAAGTAGACAATTTAAAAACTATATTCTGAGACCGTCAACGGTCTCAAAACAAACACGACTTGAAGTCCAATCACGTCATCCTCAGGAGAGTAAAAATCAAAATCAGTGAAAACCATACATATATATATATAAAAAGCCATTGGTCATGTGACTACGTAGTTTACACACTGAACTCAAAAGATCACGCCTTCTGCATACTTTCTGACTTGATAACCCTTAATTTTCATTTAAGATATAATAATTATTTCAAGTGTTTCATTATATATAGTTTCTCTGATATTTCCAGACGTCATAACATTCGGTTGAGTCTTGTTTGTTTTGAATTTCCCGTAAAGCTACACGAGGGCTATCTGCGCCAGCCGTCCCTAATTTAGCAGTGTAAGACTAGAGGGAAGGCAGTTAGTCATCACCACCCACCGCCAACTATTGGGCTACTCTTACCAACAAATAGTGGGATTGACCGTCACATTATAACGCCCCCACGGCTGAAAGGGCGAGCATGTTTGGTGGGACGGGGATTCAAACCCGCGACCCTCAGATTGCGAGTCGAATGCCTAACCACCTGGCCATGCGGGGCCTCGGTTGAGTCAAAATATCAGTTTTCTCACTGAATGATATGACCGGAATTACTTGCATATTCAGCTAGTGTAGAATTTTCACGTGTATTTTAACATTTCTCCTACGTTAATTTATTTAAAATTATTTTTTTTTTTAGTTTGACCAATGTATATACATCTACATTCAAATTTAATTTTGTAAATACCCATTTTTTCCATTACATTAACTACATCTTTAGTTTTATTTAATATTTGACTAATTTATTCAAAGGTCTATAAAGCATAACATTTTTTTCGAAAGATTTAACATGATAAACTTGGGACATGTGGTAGAAATAACATTTACATTTTATCTATTTTATCATATCATCCAACAGGAAAAAACTATTATTTTGGCTCAACCAAATGACATGATGGCTAAAAATATCAGGAAAAACTATACAAATAATTTAATACACAAAAAATAATTATCATATCTGAAATAAGGATTAAGGGTTAGTAAGACAGAAAGTATGCAGATGGAGTAGTCACATGACCAATGGCTTTTTATATATGTTGGTATGGTTTGCACAGATTTTGATTTTACTCTTCTGAGGATGACGTGATTGGAGGTCGAAATATGTAGTGTCTGTTTTGAGACTGTTGACGGTCTCAGAATAAAGTTTTCAAATTCTGTACTCAAAAAAAAAAAACGTCGATCATTTGAGTGTTTTAATAATTTATATTTATAAATGTACCTTGATTTTTAACCTTTTAATATGCTGTATGTTGTATTTAATAGTTTCATATTGGCAGGCTTTGAAAACAAATAAAATAAGAACAATCTTGCAATAAACATTTCAAGTTATAACTGAGTAAGAGTGGTTCAAAGACGTATCATCTAGTCGAATGATTTTCAACCAACGAAACATGAAGGCGGCTTAACTATATTATTCATACATTTTTCACTTTTTCCTTTATAAAACAAAATAATAACAGGTTTAGTCAGACATATCTACTAGTTCATCTAGTTTTGGTTTTATTGTATTTTATCATATCTACTAGACTAAAATGTTCAACACAGTTGTGTGTGTAAAAAACAAGAGGGAATCCTCGATAGCCGCTGCTGTAATTAGATCTTGAATCGGTTAAGAGTTGGAGCTATGAGCTAAAAGTTCGTATTTAAAAAAACTCTCAGCCATTCTTCGAGCCGCTATGCTACGGCTAAACACTCAGGGCCATTCTACAAGCCGCTATGCCGCGGCTAAAAAAGTGATTACTTTTGCTCCACACCAGTCCGCTACAGGTGCATTAGAATTATACAGTGTGTCTTACATGGTATTGAGTTCATTCAATAAATGAATAACATGCATCACAGTTCTAAAAAAGAAAACTTATTTCTTCATCTTACTTGAGATTAAAAACGCGAAATGGAAATTACTTCGCAGTAATATCTGAGCAACTAGTATTTTAAGAGGTATTTTGGGAAATATAGCATTCCTAGCTGATAGTTTTGTCTTTAAATTAATCCCATTAAACAGTATCTTCTTTGGTACAATGGATATATATTTAGAAAAATAACAATAAGGGTTATTATGTGGAAAATGAATATTTTAAATTACAATTAAGAGAATAATATATCACATAATAAACCTTGCTTTTATTTTTCTAAATAACGGTAATTTCTTAGATATGTTGTTCTATGAA
Organism: Limulus polyphemus; assembly: GCF_000517525.1. Lineage (NCBI taxonomy): Eukaryota > Metazoa > Arthropoda > Merostomata > Xiphosura > Limulidae > Limulus > Limulus polyphemus. The sequence goes on along the minus strand of NW_013665844.1, from coordinate 240,945 downwards.
TATGAGATTCTAATTAGTACAAAAACATACATCGTGCTTCATTTTACCTAATATAACGTTTCGGTTCAATAGAAGACCCCTGGATAAGCAAAATATTTTAAGCTTAAACCATTTGCAAAACTCGAAACGTATTATTTCGAAAATGAAAGTATTTAATGGCTCATGGCTGTAATTTATTCACAGTAAACAAACATTTACAACACAAATTTAAACATGAAGCTGCCATTTAAGCGGTAATAGCATAATTTATCATTTCGAAACATCGTTTCTTTATTACACTATTTTACACTAAACGACCACATGGTCGAGCCCAGTATTTTGACGTTATAAACCTTCAAGCTTTACGGTTCAGTCCCTGGAGAGGGGGGTGATACGTAGCTCGTTCTGTAATCTTCACACAATGAAAAGCTAATGTAAAATCTACGTTTCATTACCATACAATCCATATAAAGTATATACTTATTAATATGCGTTAGCTAATTAAATCATCACGTTTATCAGCACAGGAAGATAAATAAATTTACGTCTTTCTTCGGTGAATCTGGTATATACCGTATTATGAAAATGAAACTTATGTACTTCTGAGGATGACGTTGTAACGTCGAAACATGTAGAGTCGTCAACTTTTTGAAGGCCATAGATAGGCCTAAATAAAATCTTTTTAATTGTGTACCAGTTTAACGTTGAATATTATTTATGATTTTAATGTTATATATAAATCTGAGGTGTTATCAGTAATGACGTTCAAAATACCTGAATGTTATATATAAATCTGAGGTGTTATCAGTAATGACGTTCAAAATACCTGAATGTTATATATAAATCTAAGGTGTTATCAGTAATGACGTTCAAATTACCCGAATGTTATATATAAATCTGAGGTGTTATCAGTAATGACGTTCAAAGTACCTGATTTGTTCACTTTTTTAGATTGTTCCAACCAGTTGCAGGTCAGGGTTCACCGGATGGATCGAGTCCGCTGCTGATGGAGGTTCGTGTTTCTTTACAGAAGATGGGACAGTAAACCAGGATTGTCAGTTTAATCCGGACTTAAATAACCAGGATGCTAAAGCATCCGTCATGTATTTGCCCTACATCCCGTCCGTAAGTTTCTATTCTAATAAATCCGTCATGCCACATTTCTTTTAATGTATCCGTCATACGTTTGTTCTACATCTCCCAACAACTGTTATAAAACACATCCGTCAAGTTACATTTCCTCGGTAACTTTACATAACACATCTGTCATGTTTTATTCCCCCAGTAACTTTACATAACTCATCTGTCAAGTTACATTCCCCCAGTAACTTTACATAACTCATCTGTCATGTTTTATTCCCCCAGTAACTTTACATAACTCATCTGTCATGTTTTATTCCCCCAGTAACTTTACATAACTCATCTGTCATGTTTTAT
>NW_013665844.1:233385-238625 GCF_000517525.1 Limulus polyphemus | reverse complement strand
ATTTGTGTACCAGTTTAACGTTGTAATATTATTTATTGATTTTAACTTTATACACAAGTGCCAAAATACTATAATTACGTAGAATTCTTCTAAACGAACAATCTTAAAGTAAGTCTGTTCTTACTCTTTGAACAAAAACACACACACACACACACACATTCAGATACGGATAGTGTGGGTTTGTACAAAACAAGCCAATAAACGTCATTAGAAGATAAAGGTGGCAGCGTCTTGAAAGTATTCTTCACACAAAATTCAGTCTTGTCATCTTAAAAACAACCTAATAACATAAAAACTTAACGGGAATCGAGACAAGAAACATTTTATTTTCTACACCCATAAAAAAAGTTACATTAAAAAACTAGAGGGGCACTCAGTACAGCACATACCTCTGACACATAGCGTTGATCATATTCGGCTCTCAAATGTGTCCGTATGTCTGTCGTTATCAACGGACATGCACCATTTTTAGTAGGACAATACACACGTCCCCCAAGTTTCATCACAATCCGATTATTTTTAACTGAGTTATAAAAAAAATGTGCGAAAACTCAGTCCCCATTTTAACAGAAAGGGATTTTTTGTATTTTCGTGACCTTGACCTTTGACCCTCTAAAAACTAATCACTTCTGAGTTGTGTCATAGTCCAGATGTGTACCAACTATCGTCCAAATCTATTAAGTCGTTTTCGAGAATTCTTGCTGACATACACACAGGAGTAAAAAGTGAAAACATAACCTCCGTCCACCTTTGGTTGCGGAGGTAAATATATTTGATATTTTCAACCAGAACAGCATCATATGGGTTGAAATGCCAAGTCAGAGATAAAAAAGCACAGCTGTCTCTAATCTAAAACTGCTTACCAAAGGAAGAGCAACCAATCAACAGAACGTTTAAACGGTAATAGCATAATTTATAACTTCGAAACATCGTTTCTTTGTTATTAACCACAAAACTGCATAATGGACTATCTTACACTGAACGACCGCATATTCGAGCCCTGTATTTTGACGATATAAACCTTCAAGCTTATCGCTCAGCCACTTGTAAGATACTCTAACAAATCTTATTGTGACTAATCTTAACCAAAGAGAGGAATTTCCTGTCACTTTTATAACGCGCCTACAACTGACAGTGCACAGCGTGCTCAGTGGCATATCGCGAGCTCGAACCAAGGACATTCAATTGATCCAGCGGTTCTCAAGTTATAATCGGCCAAACACACAGATACTTTTGTCAAATAACGATTTACTAGCTGGCGTACCTGTTCAGGACATGGGTAAAACACAAAGACCCCCAGGGGTGATGTGGGGAGGGTCTAATCCGAACACCAACTCCTATGTCACTCCCGGGTGAGGGGCTAGGGACACGTGCAAAGTTTTATGGCAATCAGTCAAGCGGTTCGTCAGTTATAAGCGGATGCACAGACTTCATAAATTAATAAAATACAATACCTAATTAACACCTTCTTATCAATGATTGAATAGATAAAAATAGTCCTCGTAACTCAAACGACTTTCACCACTTTCAACGACGCTTTTGTAATAACTTTAACACACAAGTTATGCAGATGTGGTTAATGCATATTATTAGAAGATACAGAGAATCATAAAGGGAACTTCACAACGATACTAAAAAACGTAATAAAATTTACATAACAGAATGATCATGTGCCTGGTAATTTAAGTTAAACTATATTCTACTTACCAATAAACAACGTTTACGGTATAAATTAACATCTTTTCAGCACACTTTACATGCAACAACATGCTTCAATACTCCCAAGTTGCTCATAAGCTCCATTCACGATTATAGTATTTTCTGATTTTATTACGGTGTACTTTGGACTTCTTTGTTTTCCATTGAAATTCTGTAGCTCAATCAAATAGGTCGTAATAGGCTAATAAAAGCATACATAAATATTTTCCCCAGATTTAGAGATCAAAAACCAACATGGTCTAACTGTTTGACCTAATCCAGTCCACGACTAAGTTTATTGAGTCCGTGCGCTCATTATTGATCACATGTTTAAAAAATGCTCAAGTTTATGCATTAAAAATGTCGCTTGCAATTAAACATTATACTACAGTCCCATTCCATGAAGTCACATAAAAAATAAATTGTGGTTCTCGAATGTTCCATCTTCTACAGCCCAGCCATCCACTCGTTCTACAGAACAATAACTAAGCTAATTCCATTAGCAACCTTTCCATAAGAAAATTATGAAACACAGAAATTTGTGAATAAGAAATAACATGGAAGTTTATCAGAATGTTATAAAGATAAGAATATTTTGCTTAATTGATTACTAGATTCGAAACTAATAAAATAAAACATTTATCAATAAAGAAAATATAAAAAAATATATTCAAAACACCCAATAAATAACTTCCAGTACGTGTAAGATACTTTAACAAACCTCATTATCAACGCTTACAAAAATATGATGAGCAACTCACAAATAACCTAAGGAGACTCACTAAGCACTCCCTTGTTAAATAAACAAAATCAAATCATACAAAAATACTATGTTAAGTATATGAATATTATAGGATTTCAAACTGCAAGCATTAGGATGAAAGAAGAATGAAAATATTCAGGCCCTGGGGTTATTTTTGCAGGAAAAGCTTCAAAAACTCCGTTATCAGCGGTTTACATACACTTCTTTTATGGTACTGTCTATTCAAAGTAGCCCCTTTCCCCGGTTAAAGGTAACATTTAAAAAAAAGGAAGAGAATGTTAGACAATGTTTTGATATGGCAATATGGCTTACAATAAAATGGGAAAAAAAACTTCTGGCAATTAAGAATGGATTACACTGTGTCTCATCTTGTATTTAATGAATAAAATCATTTCATCAAATGTCCTAGGTTCAACAAAACAATAGATTCTGGGTGGAGGATGATCAATAACTACATAGAAACAGCCTTATAGGGTCAAAGCTAAAATTATAAATCAAAGAAGATGTCAAAGGTAGTGGTAGAATGTAAGGAAAAGATTAAAGGTAAATTTTATCAATTACAGCATTATATCAATACCAAAAAGTAATGAAGAAGGTTTCAATGACATATTCGAATTAACGTTTGGAATAGACGCCAGAGTCAAATATTGACTGTTAACACTGAGGTTTGAAAAAAACAACAACAAGTAACATCTGTGAAAAGAGATTGATACGTCTGGACATGGCAGGACATAACATCTTAATTAGGTGATAATGTGCCTACATCACAACTGATTTCACATTCTTTGGCGTGAAAGGTTAAACTGAAAATATATGTCTGAGCCCTGTCCAACATATTTATTGTTATAGGGGAGAGTGGTACAAAGCAGTAATGTCTCCGCTGAATTGCTACGACTGAATAAGTTGAGCAGTGAATAAGATTTAGATGCCTACTTCTAAGAGCAATGTCTAGATTTTAGTAGTTTTTAAAACTTATAGCTTAAAACATTGTAACTATAGAAGTTAGAAAGATACAAAGTAATGACACAAATGATTAAGTGGTTTCTCCAGAAAGCAAAATTAAGATTTATACAACTTGTAGTGGCACTTCTAGGCTCATCTTATAAGAGAGAAGCACGTGGAATTTTGTACTTATTCCCTAAGTCCTATCACAGCCTATGGACATGAAATCATCAAAATGCTTTATGACGCATTCTCAAAAACATGTGAATATTATAAGTTGGTACATTCATTCTTAATTTAACAATAACGACTACATATTACAAACACTGTGGGAAACATTTCATAACAAAAACGCCTTTGAATATGGAAGAACCAGAAAACAAACACTACTGATAGTTTAAAACTGTACTGAACTTTAATTTCTTTCCTACCGCATGCAATTGACCTCAACTTTACTCCAACGTGAGTTAACTGTAAAATGATATATGCTCATTAAAAATATTCTGACACAAACAAAATGTGATAACGACAAACTCCATGATAACACTTTTTTTCATACTTCTATGGAATAAAAACCGGTAAATCAGTGATCTTCATTAGATTATAATTATGCTAATTCCTGAAAAAAATAATAGATATATGCAAGTAATAACTTCCTTATACGACGAAACCAGGGATCAGTAACTAGAAAATGTCAACACATTTGGAGTAAGATCGATAAATGAAACGCACAAATTTTTCTGCAGTCGTGCAAACTACTGCATGCAAAATAAATCATTAGGCTAGTCGGCAATTATTACCCAAACATTTTTGATTTATTTTAAATAGTCAGTTAATTACAGAGCTCAACTAAAGTACTTCTAGACATGATTGCAGTTATATCATTCACGACTTTACTGTCGCTATCCCGTTTTATCAATGTCTTGGAAAAATTCAAAAGACAGCAAATATTAATCCTCCTTTCGTATTTCCGTACACATAACCTAAAACCCCTTAGAACTGGAGTACCACACGCGATGACAGGTCTAGATCTAGCACGAAAGAAAATACCGCAAAATAACCTCTCCTTTATCAAGGTTTTGTCAGTTGCTTTAAATTTATGTATTCAGATATGTCACAGAAGTTGACACTGGATCTTTTAAATGAATTATTCATAAGATTATTCACAATGTTTCAAACTACTGTAATTTTAAGGTACCCATATTGTGCGAAAAACAAACAAACTATAATGCTTCCAGATTGAAAGTATCAGAAATGATACGGGTGAGAAGAAAGAACTGTCTACGCTCTAATGTATATAACTTAAACACTTGGCGATTTACGTAAATAATATAGTAAACGCACATACTACATGCGGTCACACAACAGAAGCATACGCAAGAATAAAAGGCATAACTTACGTACGTATAACAAAAATGTGCAGTTTAAAAGGCTATCTAAGATGATTCACTAGAAATACGTATGTAATGGAGAAATTAATGGTTCATTATAAATTAGATGATTCACTAGAAAGACGTATGTAATGGAGAAATTAATGGTTCCATTATAAATTAGATGATTCACTAGAAAGATGTATGTAATGGAGAAATTAATGGTTCATTATAAATTAGATGATTCACTAGAAATACGTATGTAATGGAGAAATTAATGGTTCATTATAAACTAGATGATTCACTAGAAATACGTATGTAATGGAGAAATTAATGGTTCATTATAAATTAGATGATTCACTAGAAGGACGTATGTAATGGAGAAATTAATGGTTCATTATAAATTAGATGATTCACTAGAAGGACGTATGTAATGGAGAAATTAATGGTTCATTATAAATTAGATG
>NW_013665844.1:224794-232944 GCF_000517525.1 Limulus polyphemus | reverse complement strand
ATGATTCACTAGAAGGACGTATGTAATGGAGAAATTAATGGTTCATTATAAATTAGATGATTCACTAGAAAGACGTATGTAATGGAGAAATTAATGGTTCATTATAAATTAGATGATTCACTAGAAAGACGTATGTAATGGAGAAATTAATGGTTCATTATAAATTAGATGATTCACTAGAAAGACGTATGTAATGGAGAAATTAAGGGTTCATTATAAATTAGATGATTCACTAGAAAGACGTATGTAATGGAGAAATTAATGGTTCATTATAAATTAGATGATTCACTAGAAGGACGTATGTAATGGAGAAATTAAGGGTTCATTATAAATTAGATGATTCACTAAAAAGACGTATGTAATGGAGAAATTAATGGTTCATTATAAATTAAAAGATTTGTTTGTTTCAGAATATTCGTACAAAATTACACAAATTTCTTCACTAATTACAGCATTAACCTTATTTTACTTTGAAAAGTTGCTTGTTAGTCGTTTAATTAAAATTAAAACAAAGCAACATTACATTTTAATCACTAAATGCTCTTGAGGACGCCCTACACACTTCATGTAAAACATTTGGTACTAATTACCAAGAAAATCACGACATGGTTAAAAGAAAAACATATTTATTACATTTACTGAATTTACTGGGACGTACAGGAAAGTAAAATTCCATTTTCTGACTGAAATTACATACTGTTATCAAAGTTGGGGGTAACAGCAAACATTAATCTCTTCATATTGGTACCGCTGTCACAAGTATATGGAAGTCCCCATTGAACTGAAGTATATAAAAGTTTGAATACCGAAATCGTCAATATGCAGTATAATTTGAACTTGTCCCTATACCCAGAAATATTTAAAAGCAGGATATTATAGAATGACTCAAAAAGTCACAGTTTAAAACGAACTTACTACCCAATGTCAGTACTATATGTAATGTTAAAAAGGACAGGTTTTAAAAGGTGTAACGATGGAAAATAAGGTCTGGTAGTTTTATTTTACGCTTTAAAAGAAATAGCCTAAAATAACACTTCCGTGTGATCGGAAAAAATCAGAAACTATGGACGATGTTTGAAAAAAGAATAAAGCATTTTTCACAATTTATGTATGTGTGCAGATAACTAGGGCATTTTTTTTACACTTTCCAGTGTTAAGTATTCAGTTTGAAAAGTCCTGCTGGGTTAAACAGCAAATGTCATATTAAGTTATCATTCTAGTGAACAAGTAATCATAAAGCCTTAACATTATGATTGATGAGCTTTAACTAAATATGAAAAGATGAAATCCAAGTTTTTACATTTTAATAAGTAAATTTTACGGTTTCAATTAATATAACAAAAAAAGGTTGTAATAAATTTCAAAATGATGTCTTATTATTTTTCCTCGTATGTTTTAAAAAGCTATTAAATTCACATTCTACTTTTAAATTCGAACCGAACTGAGATTAACGGGTACCGTTTTGCAAACTATAAATTATACAATAATATTCAACATCTTAGTCCTATTAATGTATAAGAAAAGCATTTAATTCCCTTAATATATAATAATAAAAAACAATCTGGTAAATCTTCTAAAAATATATGGGAACAACTATACTGCATAACATATGCATTAAAGTGAGGAACAAACGAGACAATTCAGATCATAATACACGGAAAGTTGAATGTTAAATTCCGAACCATTGATTAGCCTTATATTTAAGAGTAACGTGTAGCAATGATCTAAAACAAAAAACACACAAATGATTACCTAAAAGCATCTCATAAGAAGTATTTGGATACATTTTAATTCTACTACCAAACGACACGTAAATATGAATGAAGTATCTTTCGTATAATCATCCTTGCTATACATTGTTGTTTCAGTATTATGCGACACTAGAATTCAAAATATAAATTCGTTCTACCGAAATTATAGTATAACTCGATATAATAAAACAACTCAAAACCCTATATTTTTATCTTCATTTACTCTAATAGAAATGATTATAACTTGAACACAAGTCACTTGTGATTATAACGTTCTATCGTCTAGGGCCTTTTCACATACGTATAACAATTTTATTGCTTATGAACAGCCTCTAACGTCTTCCAATAACTTAATGTTATTTGTGTGATTAATAAACGAATATACAGTAACTTTATGATTTGTTACTGACAAACCAATAACCCTTTAAGTTTCTTAGTTTTTAATAATTGTTGTTATGTAATCTTTACAACGTTAAACAATCAGAAATATGATCACGTTACATTTGTACCGAAAACATTTTAATTAATACAAAATTTGCACATTCATATACAAAACTATGCCGTGCTTAACCTACTATTGCAATTAGAAGTTTTCTTTGATAAAAGTTTCGCTTTTTAGCGGTTACAAACAAATTATACATTCTTCCTTCCAGTTATGTAGTGTATCGTAATAAGACACTTTACTAAGCCTAACTGGCGTTGTCGGGTTTGTATTTTAACATGTTTGCCACTGTTCTTAATATATATATATATATATATAAAGACGACCATTGAACTGTTGCATCATGGGTATTAAACAGTGTCTGAAGTAACCGAGTTCACGTGACAGTTACTCCTGGTTATTCTAGACAACGAATCAGTGAGGTATATAATTATATTCATCCTGTGGAGTAATGGAATTCTATATTTATGTTTCCAACATAATTTACTTCGTTACACGTAAAATAGTAGATTTTTAAATGATATATTAACAAATCTCAAATACTTTATACATTTCCAGTTGTGGAACATAATGCTGAAATAAACTTAAATTATAATGTACGTATGCTTGCACAAAAAATAAACGTCTAAGGTGCTCGAGTTGCGATAAAAATATTGGCTTGAGTAAAATAAATGGCCTGAAATAGAAAACAGCCTGTAATCGTGATTTTTTTTTGTTTATATATGCAACCCAGTATGTTTAAAGCACGCACTGCTGCAAAGTTGTCATTTTCCTGATTGAGTGTGCATTCAAAGACGAGAAACCCGTACTACTTTTAATCAATCATTTTTTATAGAAACTAGGCACGTGTAATCAAACTTCACATTACTAATGAAATTTTTCTTTCCATTACATAAAGCTGCAAACGGAGAGGATACAAAATGAGATGTAGAAAAAAATCACTTTACACACACAAGGGCAGATCAGTCTTAACACACAGTGACCAGAATCTCCTGTAGTTAAGTCTGGTGTTACGTCGATTATAATCGTTCTTAAAAGAATATCTATGATAATTCGGTAGTGGTGGTCTTGATATAAAACACACACACACACACACACACACCAATTCAGTAAATACTGGGTACAAGAAGTACTGAGTCTCAAGAGCACAACGTAAAGATCATGTGTAGTCCTAACTTGTATGTCACCAGAAAACTTCTGTTGATTACCTCAAATTCTGTTACCACGAAACCTCAATAACAAATAACGTTTCCCAAACCAAGAAAAAAATAGTGCTATTTTTGGTTGTGTAAAAGAAATGCTGATAAAAAAGTATTTTCATAAATTGACCTTTTTGAGGATCCTCACAAAATATTGAGTTGTACTACTTTTTTCAGTGATCATAGCATGGATTTGATGCTACCTAAGCACCATAAACACTAGAAATTGTGTTATTATAGCCTGAAGTTAGTAAATATACGTTGGCAGAGGGTTATATTTGTGAATGCAATTTTTAAGCTCATCCTAAAAATACATAATTTGATTGGGATTGGATGATTGTTCTGGCTACAGAAAATAACTGATATACTTTTTACCAATTTCAGATAATACAGTAATTGGAGTGTTACATTATCAACACACTGGAAACTTGTTTTTGTAAAGGCAGACTGAATTACCAGTAACAATCAGATACACTTTGGATATTCTTTGCCCTTGTAACAAAGTCAAAGGACTCAACCACTGCTGCATGAATGGTTCCAACATCATCATCCCCAGTACTTTGCACTATCCCAATAACACAAACAGGATCAAAAAGATCGTGATTTTCTCCATATATGTTTGCTTTACTATCAGGGCAAAAGAAGGTTCAATAAAACTCCTCAGACCATATCACATGGTTAAAATTATTTCTTATCCATAGTTTGTGATCTAAGCACCATCAAAACAATGCATCCAGAAAAACAACTGCAATAAAACAGTCCTTAGAATGGATAATCAAAGAATAGTGACCAATGTTAAAAAAAAATGGACACAGTCTGAGATCTGTGGCACTTCACAAGCCTATTTAATCACATTTTCTCTAAGTCAGCCACCAGCAATGGATGGCCACAGCTATTCTTACTGGAAGCAGTATTCTCTTCCAATTTCTACTGTAAAAGATCTTAACAGCCAGTCAGGAAAAACAATGTTACTTGTGTATATATACGAGAGACATAAAAATGTGGCCAAACAGCATATGACTAATCACACATTTACAAAACTCTCTCCTAAAGTTAGTTCCAGCCAGTAAACATCATTCTTCAAAAATTATTCTTTAAAGAATGATAATTTTACATGTAATTTATTTATTCATTGGTACATGACTCACAAGTAACCCCAAAATCAGGTTCAAAAAACGGGTAAGTTACATCACAGAACATTATTTACGTATTGGTGCAATGCAACTCCAAAATCAGGTATAAAAAGACAATAAAACTACTACAAAGCACATAGTTTATGTATTGGTACACATGGAATGTAAACAACTCCAAAATCAGATAAAAAAAAATGTTAAACTACCACAAAGCACAATACTTTTGTATTCATGCATATGCACGATAAACAATGTCATGTCTAACTTTATTCTTCTAACAACCATATCTAATTCATCCCTGCCCTCCTTCCACTAAAGTAAGTTGAAATATGGAATACTTCCAAAGAATAAGAATAATAATAATAATTATAACCTCAAACAATATCTCCAAGTTCTCTGTTTCTTTTTCCTATAGAATTTTAAAATGCTTTATGGAGTTTTCTAACAATACTCATGAAATCTCAAGCATTGCTTTAATCTTTCTTGTTGTCATTAGAAACTAATACAAGAAATATAGAAAATACTTGGAATATGTGGAAGGATAAAGAAAAATACTTAAGAAAATGTTGGGCTGAATTAAATTTTTCATGATCTCCTTTAATAGGCTTATAAAAACAACTCACACAAAATAAATGTGATCTAACTAATGCATACAAGATAATTAAGACGTCCACTGACAGTCATATAATTCTGAAATGCAGAGGTATGGGAAAATAACTGTTATATGTTTGTTGTGACTATACCATCAGGGTAATTCAGGGTCATGTCTTTCATATATTTTATTAACGTGCACCATATAACAAAATGTCAATGGCAAAACTGTAGATAATAAATAAATATAACATTTTTACACACACAAAATTATTGATATTGACAATGAAGCTTCCACGTTGGCATTTATCAAATTTGAACAACACCTTGAAACAAGATATTGACTGTTTGCCATAATTTCATAATACTGTTAAGATTTTTACCTCATTTGCAGTTATGTTTATAACTATTGTTGTTACTATGGTAAAGGCATTTTCTATTTTAGTGTGTACATTATACATGTATTGCGAGTTCTGTACTGTTCTTATAAAGAAGTGTACAGTGACTGGCTTGAATCTGTGACTTCTATTACCACGTATGTATGTTCTGTATATTACTTTCAGTAATATGCTCAAATCTGTCACCTTGTACAAGTGCTCTGGATTAGTTAAATATGCCACCATTTATGCATGTTTTACGTAAAGAAATACTGAAAATGTACTTGTTTGTTTTCTGTTACATTCTGAAAACTATAATGCTACAAAAACATACTGAAAATGCTCCAATCTTTGGAGATTTTCACTAATCTTTATAATCACTCTAGTATATGATTTGAAGTTTTGATATCAAGACATTTTCAATAAAAATTATCTCTAGTTATATTGTCTTAACCCATGTACAATTCATTGTGTGTCACTGCACAATGGAACACCATGTATAGCTACAGTGTATTTACCTTTTACTTAAAAAATACTATTCTGGGGTATCACTGGCTGAAAAAGAACTTTCATACTGGGCTGTGTTGATTTTCAGCTGTTCATGACTTAAAAAACCACATCAGTTTGAAGACTTACGAAACATATTCAAATAGTTTGCAGGAATGTTTAATCTAAAGTTAGAAAGTAAAAGGATATTTTTTTCAGGATGATGAAATTGTAATTCAAGAAATTGTGTGTATATTAAAATTTATGTAATTTTGACAATAATCTGTATAAATAAACATCAATATGTGTGTGTGTGTGTGTGTGTGTGTGTGTATATATCTATTCCTTATACATTTCCACATTTCTTGACCAATCAGCACCAAACATGACTCAGATTGGACTACACCCCCACTTATTTCATAAAAACTAGCAATGTTGTATATCCCTCAGCATTAGAATGAACTATGTAACCACTACTGTTAGAATTCTTGAAAACAATGTCTTTCTTTTCAATGTTGTTACCTTTATGTATTTTTATTGCACGTTTAATGATTATTATGTTAAGAGAAAAATAGAAGCACAATTTCCTATCCTTTGTTACAACCCAGTTTTTATTTCTCCCATCCCACAGATGGGTACTCCAGCTAGTTATGTTTGTATAAGTGTTAATGCTTATATATTCCAACTTATTCAGTTAAACCTATCCATTTTTAGGAAGTGCTTTATTCCTTTATTACTTAGTTATAACACAATCATGTGCCACATCCAATTATAAGCCTAATGTTTCACATACACTAAACAATCATCATCCTCAACCATAATGGAGATGAAAACACTGAGCAGTTGTATTGCTTACATGTATTGGCAAAGAATGAATAATTTAGTATTACCATTACTTCTTTTACATCATCACTTTATGGTGTGCCCAGCCAAAATAATCATCCTTTCTTCTCTATACATAGCCAGCATTCTTAACTTACCTTGTCTTCTCATAGTATGATTTATCGAACCAGTCTTATTATATGATTAAACCAATTAAATTTAAATATTTCTTTAATATATCTAGTTTGTACAAAAGGACTCCAATAACCTTTCCCCTCCAAATTACAAGTTTTCTCGAATCAAACACAAATACTGCCTTCGTCCACATTCACTCTTACTCGATCCCATTTTCTGAGTTTTACACACTATAAATTTTCTTTTTCTTTATTTTTTTTGTAGACCTACTGTTAGGTCTCTTCTTTACCCTAACATACAATTTATACAACCAGTATTATATTATCAATAAATGTTTTTTGTAACTATTTCTAATGTTCCTTGCTATGCAGTTTTTACATGTATTAGCCCAACTCTCCTCTCTAGTTTATGTACTGAAATTTTATCATGTAAAAAACTCAACTCCCTTTCCACTTACTACATTTTACATAAATAAAATAAACACTAACAATTTATTAATAAACAAATTTTTTCTCAAAAATAAAAAAAATAAAAGTTAAATGCATGTGTTTTACGGAGACTTGAAATTCATTCAACAATGTTCCTTAGTTTGTACATATGTGCATATAAATGGTGAATCTTACCTGAATAAAATGAACCCCAGAGCTTCTACTGCTGCTCTTCTAACATCATCATTAACATCACTGACCTAAAATGTAAACCATAAATTTGATTCAATACTTTAAATTTGATAGCTGTTTTATAGTACAGAAATGTGAACACCATAACTTTAATTCACACCAACTTCAGATACTATCAGTAACTTTTCCAATTATTGAGCTCAAACAACAAAAGAGAAAGATAAAAAATTTGATGGACAGGGAAAAAACTCTTGTTTAATGAGCTGGAACTTGACATACCCAAAAATGTATAATTTAGTTTTGTTCTTTTATGTTTTAAACAGTTATAAAAATTATTACGCATAACAAAAATACATTATTAGTTTTCAATTTTGGAATGTCAATATATATATAAGTATGGTATTTCAAAAAATATTACCATCTTGTACCAAATTCAAAAAATATTTTTATACCATAAAAAGGAGGTTACTTTTTGGCTGTATTTATTAGTTTCAATTTTTACTTACATAGAAAAATTAAACTAAGCATAAAAAACTATTCTTTTGGCAAAATAATATTTCATATATATATATATATATATATATATATATATAA
>NW_013665844.1:207789-224662 GCF_000517525.1 Limulus polyphemus | reverse complement strand
GTCTTCAATAACCATTAAGGAGCTAAAAACCTACACAATAAAAATAATAAATGCAATAATAAAAATACAAATATTATTTAAACTATAAAACAAAAAATTATCAACAATGAAAGTTTGAAGGTCACACTAATGGAAAGAAAAATATAACACCGCTATCACATTTGACATTTGTCTTATAATTATATTTACTTTTAAGAATACTCCTCACAAAAAGTAATTTCCAAATCACATGGAAAACATACATCAAAATGTTCAGAATATTCACAAAATAACTACAGTGTGCGTGTACCAATGATAATAAAATTATTCAATAGTAATGGGGCATAACTTTAATATTTTTTAAATCATATTACATTTTTTCAACTGATCTAAGCCCATGAATATAAATTTCATTATCAATAAATGGCAGCAAGAAAACCCTATTTTCAGCTAGTATCATTAATCTGAAATGCTTTTAAGTGTTACTATGTGATCACAAGACAATGCATTAGCAAATGAACAGTAAACATGCACTGTTTACTCTCACACAAATAATCTAATTATACACCAAGTCACTAACTTGACACAAATTCAGATCCTATGGTTTTATTCATTAAAAGTAATTTTACTTACACGACAAAACATTTTGATGCTTCAACTAATACAAAATTTTCAAAATTGGTTATAATTCCAGATTTAACACAAAAACCATGCAAATAAATTAACTGTATCCAGTTGAAAAAAAAGTCCAAAAATCAAATATATATTATACATAGAAAGATCCTAAAATACTCAGCCTACAACCTAGCAAAGTTTTAATCTGTATTTTACATATATACCCACACACACATTTGATCCATAACAAAAAGGTAAGTTCTTGTGATCATGTGCTCCTATCTCTAGTATGTACACAAGTACACTACTAAAGTTATTATATGGCACATGATCTAATTTTATTGTTGTCCACAAGCGAAACCTGCATTCTTCAGTCAGAATACAGGCAGTAGAGTGGACGAAAACAAACAATAACATTATTAAAGTTGTTGTTTTTCTTTTGTTTGCTATAAATTGTAATCTTTTCGGTAATGGGTACTTCCTTAAAAGATTTCACTAATCAAAAATCAAAATTAGTGGAAGAAAATGTTACTGAAACACTTAAAATCCAAAGTACTAGACAAACCATTCAAACTAAAACATGATTAACTTAATAGTTGTTGCTAATTTACAACAACAATTAGAAATATATCTATATTAATTTCAACATTTAAAATAAAACTATGTAAAATAACAGTACCTCTACAGATTCAATGACATCCTCATTGACTACACACAAAACAGTCAAACTAGGAGTGTCACATTCATAGGTCATATAAGTAAAATTAGAGCATGAGTTATAGGAGCGATTTTAGTAATTTTTTGGTTTAAAATGTATGTCAGCACCTTTGTAACTGACATTTTAGGTGTATAATGCATATTAATCATTTTCTAATGACACGACTTTGAAGTTGGCCTTGATTAGCTTCCACAATACTGGCACAAGGTAAGCCCACAATACCTCCTTCCACACTACTAACAAATATTTTCCTATACCTCTCTATTTCTGATTTATTTACCTGTTAACGGACTTCTGAATCACCTGTTCACAAGAAAAACATTTTAAAACGAACTTTCCCAGAAGATATTGTTACTAAGAAAAGATTACTTAAAAAGTAACTGACCATGAAGAAATCAAACAAAGCACTTACATTCTTAACTACAAAAAGGGTTATGTTTATACATGTTGTGGTAATACATATCTTAATTTTTTTAATAAAGTTGTATTCCAATAAATTTTACTAAATGAACAGTAATATTACTTACAGCAACATGCAGCAATCGTCGAATAGCTGCATTGTTTCCTGTTCCGCAATAAGCTATGGCTATAGTATATACACCAGAACGTCTGAGAAGAGGGTCTTTATCTCTACATAAACTTTCAATCAAAGTATCTGCCTCCTCTAAACGTCCATACATGGTCAATGAGATCCCCACTGCCAGACCTCTCAAGATCTTTTCATGTTGAGTTTCTTGAGCATACTGAAAACATAAATGTTCCAATATGATAAATGCAATATTTTACCTAGCCTTTTGTAAATTCTAACACATCTAAGTTGTTCACACTACAATATCTACTCTAGAGACAGCAGCACATACAAATCAGTTGCAACAAATATCACAATAACAAATTTCAATATTACTATAGTCATCTGTTCCAACTGCACTACATTATAGCTGTAGTACATAGAAGCTTGTATGAGGAAAACGACTTTAATGTAGCCCATCAGTGGAACCTTGCCACTCTCATGAGTATCACAGCTAGTAGAATGGATATATTGAACCAAAAACTTACAAGCAGCTAAATGATTATAAAGGATTTTTTCTGCCACAAAGTTTTTAGCCAAATATTACATTCCAAATACCAATTTCCTTAAAAGTTAAATTTCTATATTAAAATCACAAAAAAGCAGATAATGTTTCAGATATTTTAAAGTGACTTTTTTTTTTCTTTAGAAATTTTTTTTGCATTTTTGATAAATTTTCATTCAAAAAGTATTAAACTTAAACTAATATTTTATGAGTTTTTAAACACTGAATCAAGTTGCTGAAGTTAAATCACATCTTAGCTTAAACACTTGTTTCTAACAACTAGAGGATCTTACTTTAAAAAAAAAGCAAAAAACCTACAAATAGTGAGTGATTACATTTTATGGTAAGTATGATTAAAGAAATTGTTTGAAAATCACTTACGGCAACCATATCTTCTACAGCTGTAGCAGATTTTGAACCTAACATAACTAAACCCATGGCTATACCAGCAGCTTCACCAGTGACAGCATCATCTTGGTACAAGTTGAACTTTAATTGTTCATATACATCTGAAGACATAAGAAAAATCAAGAACATCAGTATATGTAACTAACTTTAGCTAAAAAATCTATCAACTGGATTTGTATACAGACAGAAACAAACATGTTTATAATGAAAACACAAAAGTAACAATTAACTAAAGAAAAAAGAGCATTAAACAAAAGCAATTCCTTCCATTAAATGATTTAAAGAAAATTCCAATTGACTAGATCAAACTAGAATGTTGGATCAGCAAAATAGGCCCTAGCAGGAGAGATATCTGACAAATTTACATTTACATAAAAGCCTGAAACTAGAATTAAAACTTAAGAATTAGAAGTAGATACAGGTTCTCAATCATACAATGTCCCACATTTAAAGCAATTATTCATCATCTACAACCACTTGTGGGAATGAAACTTGTTGCAACTAGAATTAAAACTTAATAAATAGAAGTAGATACAGGTTCTCAATCTCACAATGTCCCACATTTAAAGCAATTATTCATCATCTACAACCACTTGTGGGAATGTAGTTGCTCCTCATGAAAAAAAAAAGAAGAAAAGAGAAGCACAGTTTCGCTTATCTGTTCTTTGTGCGTAACACTTGTTTTTGGCCTAGGTGTCTAGAATTTCATGTGAATGCATGTATAAATATATATACAGCATTCACATTTTGTAAAAAAAAACTAAAATATCACACATTATACCAAATGTTTTTGTAGCCCCCCAAAAATTGTTTTAGCTCAGTATATAAAATAACAAAGACTTGTCTCACACAAATAAAAAGTTTTAAGCATTTAAAAAAGTAGAGTAACGAATCTATACATTAATTGTTTTTTTTTGTTGAATTTCACACAAAACTACTAGAGTGCTATCTGTGCTTACTGTCTTTAATTTTGAAGTGATGGGCTAGAGGGAAAGCAGCTGATCAACACCACTGTCTGCCAACTCTTGAGCTACACTAACCAAACAGGGGATTTGACCATCAACCATATAATATTCCTAAGGTGCAGAGCTTGATTGAGGCAGGAGGGTAATGAGGTGTGACCTACAAAACCTCAGATTCATAGTCTGACATGTTAACCATTGGACCACACTCTGGGACCTTCTTTCTTAATTCTAACTTAAATAATTCAAAAATGAGTCTTTTTTTCTTGCTTATTAGTGTTAAATCAATCAAACCTAATTTACTTTGATCAAAATTTAGTGAAGCTCCATAAGCCAAAAACCATAATTCAATATCTCAATGTAAGTTTCCTGTTGTCAGAAGATCAACAATACAAAACAGTTCTGAAATTGTGTCAACAGATTTCTCTTATAGTGTCTCTAACATCTATGTGTATTCACATGTAAAAGTAATCCAACTGAAAGGTTTTGTAAACCTGTAGACTGACTCAAAAATTATTTAAGTTTCTTTATGATATGATACAGAAAAATATACATATACTTATAAATATATTGCACAAATAATGTGAATGTAGCATCTTTTACATCATTTGTTGATATATATTTATTAAATATTTAATACCAAAAAACAGAGTGAGAAGTAAACAACTAACAACATACGCACCATGTAGCGCTCTCGTAAGTTAACCAGGTTAAAGCTTTTCCATACAAATTAACAGGAATGAGAAAACCCAAATAACTGGCACACAAGTCAAGCACAAATTTATTTTGCATTACAATTTGTAATATTCTGAAATAAACAGAATTATAAAAAAAAACTCCATTTTCTGTAAGCAGTTATGTGCTGTAACATAACACCACATATTTAATGCTTTTTTTTCTTGTAAAATTACAATTCTTATTGAAAAATATGTTTACTAATTATCATTCTTACTATATAAAGTGACATTTTGTATATGCTGTGAAATGTATACGACTTTTAAAAGTGAAACCAATACTATATATTATAATTCAACATCAAACCACCACATATAGAAAGATTAAAAACATAAATTGATCTTTAGTTTAAAATTACCAAAATGACTTAACTATCTATAAGGAGAAATTAGAAATTTAATGCTAATTATCTAGCTTTCTGCTACAGTGCTATGTTGTTAGCATGTCCAAACTGATGGTTCTACACAGCAATATCAAACCATGTTGTTAAATTTATAAACCTTGTCACAGTAACTTCTAAAAGAATAAAAGTTAATTTTGGCAAAAGTTAACATTTTCTTACAATGAAAATGTATTTCCAATAGGCACTTATCTCCTGTCACACAAAGTTATCTTGATCTTCTTTCTGCCCTCTAAGCACTGCTAAAAAATATTCATGCTCAATGCACCAATCTATATATCCCACCAATTTTGCACCATTTTGGAACCTGTACATATCATGTGACTACTCTCCATCAATAGTATTGTGCCACCTATATTGGCATAGCTAGCTCCCTCTGCTATTTCCCTCACACAAAGTTATCTTGATCTTCTTTCTGCCCTCTAAGCACTGCTAAAAAATCCGGAACATGAAGCTCATAAGGAGACAGTAAGGAGCAAACTGGAAAAAAAAGCTTATCAGGATCAGAATGGGAGTATAGGTGGGAGATGGAAGGTAAGGAAATTGGTGTGACAGCCAAAACACCTTCATGGGCAGCATAGGTCTAAGAAGGAAGGATTGGTCAGGATGTAGGATGACACAAGGAGAATGTTAGAGGATGAGGGTAACGTACACAGCATAAATATCTGATCGCCAATGTCCACAAGCAAGAAGGAGAAGGAAACAGGTCTTGAGGTATAAATGGTACATGGAACACATAGACAAAGGTTCAAAGGGAGGATGGGAAAGAGCATAAAGACCACGCTGAGATCCCAATCAGGCAAATCAAAGGAACATGGAGGAAGCACGACTCAAAAGGATGGAAATACAAAACCTCACAAAACTTGGAGAAACAGAAGTTGTTCGATAAGGCTGCCTGATAGCTAGATAGAGTTGATTATAGCAAGACTTGCGTTGGCTACGCAAAAAGTTAGTAGCCAGTGGTCATCGGATAAATGAAATTTCTAATAAGAACAATCCAATTTTTTTAACATTACCACACACATTTTTAGGTCTTAGGTACACCATCAAATAAAAATTCCTCTATTCTACATGTTACTTATATGCACCACAATATGAATAATACTACACACTATAGACATACACATGAAATGAAAAGAAACAAGCACCAACTACTCTACCATGCGAATATATTAAACATAGTACAGGTAACAATTCGACAGTACTGATTTACATTCAAAGAGGATAAAAAGGATATACATCTAAATTGAATATTTCTAATATATCTTATTCATCCATATAACTTTGTTGGCTAATAATTTCCTAAATATAGCTAAACTTCTCAGACCACCCTTAATAAAGCAAAATAGTTTCATATCTATAATTTGCCAGATAAATCAAATTTAAATACTTTTAAGAGAGCAAATATACTTGATAAAAAAAAAAAATCCATACCTTGCCTTTGTGTTCCCATGGCTGCTAAACCTAAACCTAAACAACCTCCATGCCTTATCATCTGCATAAAAAATATCATGGTTAGAAACACCTATCATCAATATTGATTCTTCATGAAAGAACTAATAAAATTTAAATTACTACTCCCAATTTGATGTAGTTTATAATTTTAATGTATCATATTTCAAATTTCTTTTTCTGAAATCTATTTTTAAGCTTTTGAAGTATATTACTTGTAAATCTTAAGGTGATCTGTGTACTCATATTGCTTGTGCATGTTGTACTAGGAAAATATCACATTCAGATAAAAACATAAACATATGTATTAAAGATTATCAGAAGAATCTACAAATACAAATTATTTTCTTAAGTATTGTATCTTAATAAAATGTATATTGGATGGATGTTAATTTTTCTTCATAAATTAATCAAATACTTAGATCTACAAGTTTGAAGACAATCAGCTGTTTCATATCTATAAAAATCAGCAAACAGTCTTCAACAAAAACACATGCTATTAAAATTACAGCAACTACATTAAATTAAAAAGAAGCACATTTCAAAATATTTAGATAAAACTAAATCAGAATGTATCTTTATGATGAATTTTAAAAAGAAAACACTAACACACAGTCATCTGTTCTCACCTCATTGGATGCATCTTTCAATTGATTCAAAAGATAATCAATGATAGCAGCACCATGATTAGCGTGAATCAGCCCCAGGGCATACAGACCACCACCTTCTGTGTATCCACTTCCTGGTCCTGAATCTTTTGGTAAATAAGATGACATCAAATGTAGTGCCTCCTTTTCATGGCCCTGTAAGTTTGCAGTGTATATTTTACTTCCTATTGTTCAGCAGGAAATTAAAATGTAAAATTTCCAAATATGTTTTACAATCACAACATATTATTTTAGTTAAATTATATTTTCAACAGTTTGAACCTCCCCAAAACATATGTACACTATCCTTTGTGCTTTCAGTTTAACAAACATTAGCATTTCTTGGTCAAATACCAAGCACACAATCTAAAAATAATTGTGAAACAAAAAAGAGGCAATAATATTGAATCTCTACCATGTCTTCCTGAAATATCAATATTTCATAAATGAAAACAATCCTCATTAACCACAAACTGAGATAAAGGCAAGTGTTTTAGTCTTGGAAAGATAATTGTTTAAGCTGAGAAATTTACATAATGTTTTACTAAATAAAATAAAAAAAAGAATAAAAGCACAAATGTTTTTATTTATTAACTTATGAACTCACCTTATGAATAACTCCCAAGCTAGCAGTTGCAGTAAATTTGGCCCAGTTTGTGGCTCTAGCTAACCAATCTAAATTGTCCCTGAAATTTAAATAAAAGTTTATTTCAACAATAAAAAAAAAAGTCCAAAAATCATAATATCACATTTAAAATTAATTATTCATCAACAAAATTTTTTTCAGAGGAAAATAATTTTTTGTTACAAGTTAAAATAAGTTGTATTCAAATGTAGCATAAAAGAAGAGCTGCACTAAGCTTATATAAACAGTAATAATAAAAGTTCGAAGTTCCAAAACTAGTACTGATATTAATAAATGACTATCTTCAAAGATTAACAGCATGGTTGATTCATTCTTCTCTGCACTCAAGCACCAAAATTGTTTACTTTCTTATATTCTAGGAATTTGTACTAGAAATAGAATCACATCAGCTTTGTATCAATATGTAAGAAACACTTAGTGCTGTAAATTATATTACATATTATATGTAAATTCATATTTAGAGAAAATATAAAACATGTTTAGTTTGTATTTAAAAAACATCAAATTAATAAATTACTTGTTATTAACAAA
Source organism: Limulus polyphemus (assembly GCF_000517525.1). NCBI lineage: Eukaryota > Metazoa > Arthropoda > Merostomata > Xiphosura > Limulidae > Limulus > Limulus polyphemus. The sequence continues at coordinate 216,496 of NW_013665844.1, read as the reverse complement.
ATTCTATATTATGACTTTTAATGCAATTCAGTGATCAGAAGCAACTATTTACATTCACAGTTTTTCACTCTTCACACAGTTTCTTACCTGAGAAACTGATCACTTGTGGTCCCACAATGCATGATAGAGTTTGCAATCACTGTGGCTGTATGACAAACAGAGTTTCTTACAGCATCCTAAAAGTAAAATAGACTTTAGAGAACAACTATTCTATATATATATAACTGAAGGTTTCAATTAAGCTTCAAAACTTGGATTAATCAAAACTGTAAATCCTATTTTTCAAAGAGAGAATATTAGTTATGACTTTTTAAATCTTTTAAAAATTGTGTAAAATTCTTTCTTGTGTACCATTTCCACATTTTTTTTTATACATATTTCTGATTTGACAGTTCAATCATTTCAGAATTCTGGTTTGAACAATTAGTTCAATAATATCTGAAGTCTAGTTTGAGAACATTAAACTAGTTTACTAAAGACTATAGTTCTAGCAGTTGAACAGAAGTCAAGTAAACCAAACATATGTTATCACATTTAATTTAACCACTGATATACTGTAGAAGTATTTTCAGACATAATAAAACTTTTCTGTGAAAGATAATAAAAAAAAATCACATGTAGTCAAATCAAAATTGCAAGTTTTTCATCATAGCTTTCTAATGTTACTATATATGCAATTCCAGTACTGTTTTTAGTTCAACTTGACAATTCCAGTTTTCAGATGTTTTTCTATGTCATGCCAATAGGGTATATATACAGCTTATCTTCAGGTTTCTTCATTCACATTGAACTTTCTCTTCTTTTTTTTTTTAATTCCAAATAGTTGAAGAATGATATTAAACTAATTTCTATTTGCAAATAACAGAGGTTGGCTGTACCTAAAATAACCAACTAAGCAGCTGTTTAGACAGACTTCCATACTTACCAGCTTTTTGTTTAGTTGTTACAAGAGCAATCACATACACATTTTCTGATGTAAAAGAACATAAAAACGAAAACACTATGGTTTTCTACTAGTGCAGCATTAGCTCCTACACAACAATATGACATTGTCTGAATAAATGAACTTCATGTTTACTGAAATACAGATTCAATAAACAAGAAACAACTTCATAATATTATTTAATTTGATTCCTTTACAACTGATGTGGTATTTTTTAGATATATTAGGCATTTTGGGAAGAAATCAATTTTTAGACTACCACTCTCTTGAAATTCATTTTTACATATGTGCAACTAGTCTCCACAGTCTGATATGTTTCTTTTAAAGAAAGCATAACAAATAAAAACAAGTATATAATAAAATAAGAAACTTAAAATCTTTCTTACCTTGGTATGTTTTAGAATAAGCATATCTGTATGGTTGTTTCTTATTAAGAACTGCAAATGCAAATTGATGGTAACTTCACCCCCCAGTATTGTGGCCAGCTTCTCAATTCTTTCTTGATGCTTCTTTTGTTCCTCACTCTGTATAATATATAGATTTAAATTACAAATACTGTAGATCAATTTCTTTTTTTTCAGATAATACAACAGTGATAGTAAGAAGACATGTTTTAACTCTAGAATTCCAGATTATATGGACCTCACAGGCTACTTAAGTGAAGTTTTTTTAAATTATTTATGCACCAAATTGCTTTGGGGTCCATGACTTTGTTGGTTGTATTACCCTTGTAATGTACATGTAAAACAAAAAAATTTAAACTACTATCATTATTGCAATAAATCTTACTAGTTACTGCAGTAGTTCACACATTTTAGAAAAAAAAGAAAATGATTTTAACCTTTTCTGTCAATTCTTTACACTGTTGTAACAAGCAAGAACATAAAATTACTCAATATAAAAAATATAGAAACAACCATTAGTGAACAGTATAAAAACTGTAATTTGAGGATTAAGTCTTACATAATCTTTAATGATGTTTCACTTTTCGTGACATCATTTTATACTAAACATATTTCAAAATTGAATGAAATAATATATAAAATGTTTCAAGTCATTTTGAACACATCAACAATGAGTGTTTGAATGGAAGAAATAATTCTAGTTATACACCCAAACAAAAATCAAAAATATTGTAATTCATATAAAAACAAAATAAATAAATAAATTGGGAATTTAAACACCTGCAACTAGGGATCATAAAAAAGTAAAGAAATAAATCTAGAAATACTGTAGACATTATTTACTCAAACTACAAATCACTATTTTGGGTACATGCTGTTACCTAGAATTACATTTGGTGGAGTCAAAATAATGTCTACAGTATCTCTAGTCCTGTTTTCTTACTTTTCTTATGATCCCTATTTGCAGGTTTTTAAATTACCAATTTTTTTATTTATCTTGTTTGCTAGTTTTTTTATACTCAACTATGGGCAAATGCTTACTTGATATGGTAGCTAATTTCATACACTGTAATGATATTAAGTACAGCTAGTACCTAGATCAATGCTTCCCAAGCCTCTTTAGCTCGCAGCACACATTTAATGCCCCAAACATCTTGCAGTACAAGTAAATAAGTCTATATGGCAGGCCTAGTGGCACCCCCCTGACTAAGACAAGTAGAAATTACTGTTATACTGTGTATCAAAGAGAAAATAAATCAAATTTTAAATTTTAAAAATGTATTAAGTTGATAATAAATTTACATTACTAAATAAAAATTACATAATAATTGCAAAAGTTTCACGACACACCTGAGACACTTCAGCAGCACACAATTTGGAAAGCACTGACCTACCTGATACAGTTCATGATGATTTACTGTAGCTATTGACTATTTGGTCAAATTAGTTCAAGATATAAAATGTTAAGCTGCAGCTGGAGATTTGTTTGAGAATATAGTGAGCATTTATAGTTTCTGTGTAAGTAAATTCTCTATATATAAGGCGTAGCAATGGACAAACATATGCCTAGACTAAGACACAATCTCCTCTAAGCATACATACAATTTCACCAGTAAAAAAGCAGCCTTTTCATATAAAACATATGTCAAAAACATCGTTTAAGATAAATCTTCGTGTCTTATAAAGTAAGCACTCTACAAATGTGTTTAATAAAATTTAATATTATATGCATTGATTTCTTTTTCTCTTTTACTTCATAGATAACATAGGGGTTGGCTACCTACAGACACTGATTGTATAGTGTACAAAGCATATAAAGTAAGCACTCTACAAATGTGTTTAATAAAATTTAATATTATGTGCATTGATTTCTTTTTTCTCTTTTACTTCATAGATAACATAGGGGTTGGCTACCTAAAGACACTGATTGTATAGTGTACAAAGCATTGAGTATCTACATGTTAGTCATGTAATGTTCATCTGTTACTGGCTGGTAATTCCTGTTTCACACTGTACTGAAGCTTTTTAAAGGAACACCAGATGTTTGTAAGAAAGCTAACTTCAAGGGGTAGTGATAACATCGTTTACACAAGAATTATGATTTTTTAGCTTATGTAAAATACAGAAGAAACTGATCAAGTTTTCAATACCCCTACAACCTTCGTCATACCTTACTTAGTATTCTACTAAAGGTTTGGGTGTAATATATCAAGCTGTTTTTGTTGTAGGCTGACTAGAGAATAATAATAAAAAGAAGAGTTCCAAAGGGCCATTTTGAGCAGATTATCTTTTCCTTATAAGTCTAACATGCATGTTTTTTTTGTGCATTTTTATATGTGTACAACCTTAGCAGTCAACATCAGAGGTTTTAAAGTGTTGATTGAACTGAATCTTTACTGTTAAAGGCACATTTTGCCCAAACGTTCTATTAGGGTTTTGTGCAATTCCTTGTGGTCCCTATTATGAACCACTATCATGGTTCATGAGAATAATACATTACCTAAATCAGTAAAATTATTTGATTTAATATTACACACAACCTGTATATTATATATATATCTTTGAGGGAATTCAATAATTTTAAGTTAAAAGTAGCACAAAATGCTGTCTTTGCATAATTATACATTTCCATACTCTTATTACCAAATTATGATGCTTATACTTCTGCTATCAACAAAACAGGTTTTACATTCTGTGCTGAATAAACTGACAGAAAAATATAAACAAATGTATTGTTTGAATACAGTTCTGCAAATCTGACCCCTAAGAGCACATTAAATACATTTTTTTTTTGAATCACTACTTTACATAACATATTGATAACTGTGAACTAATTTAGCAGTTATAGGCATATAGTTACTGAGATATTGCATTCAAGAAATGTGAACCTGGGAGAACATTTTTCTTTGAATTGCTAATTTAATAAAGATATTAAATCAATAACATGAATTAATTTAGCAGTGTAGCATACAGTTACTGAAATACTTACAATTTGAATCTTATAGAACATAGCATTTTTCTTTCAATTCCTAATTTCATACAGAAAACTATAATCTGAATCCATCTACTAGTTATAAACAAAAACTGATACAAATATCTCACTCACCAGGTCTTCCTTTTTAGGTGTTGATTCTGGTAAGGGTTGAGAATCAGTCAATTCCTTTTGGTCTGTTTCCATAGTTTCTCTAAGGAATACAACAGAAAAGTTTTTATTTTCTTAAGATATGCAAAGACAAAATACAGTTGTTGCAAAATCTGCCTAATGAAAGAAGCTGTATAAAAGATTTTGTTACCTCATAGAATTAAAATCACTTTAATGAAGTAACAATAAACAATATGTATCACTACAAACAAGTCTTACAATGATACATAATTACGAACAAAACTAGTCTTATATTATTATCACTAATCTTCAGTTAAATACATGAATAGGAGTAAGTCACAATAACAAAAAAAATTACAAATACACATCTCCTGATAGCTATTTGTATTTCTAGACCTAATACAAAGTAGTTAAGAAAATAATAACAGACATATTCCATCATGGAATACATTACATATTCTGTCACCTCATGAACTAAATTACAATGTCTATTCACAAACCATTAATTTTAATATTTTTTACTTAAAATTCTATGAGCTGAAGCTATGATTTAATAGAAAGTCTTATGTTTGCATCTTCTGTTTACTTAAACACAGCAGTAACATTGATATCTTTGCTATATTATTGTATTGTTTCTAAGTTTAGAAGTATTTAACAAAACTACCATGTGAAACAATAGATATTTCACTTATGTGTGTGACCTCATATAGTGGATCTGACTTTCTAAGTGATACTCTATTTGTCATATCCTTCTGCATCTTATCCCAGACATTTCCTGTTTCTTAGATTCATGGTATGGCCTATTTTTAGATTATACCAGTTCCTATTTAAGCATTTTACAGACTCTGTAATTTTGTCAAGCAATCCTGACTGTATTAAAGCTACTTGAAAGCATAAATTATATAGTAAACTATCCAAGTAATAACATTTTCTCTTTATTTCTTTGCAGCTAATAACCTAATTCATGTAAGTAGGTGGTATGATGCGAGACTTAATATGTCATCTGTACACAGATTTATTCCATTAAAGCTAAAGGTAAGATAGGCGAGTTCTATTATAGAGCTATTTAATAATGAATGGATCAAACATAATATTCATTATTTCCATTTTGGTATTCTTCGGAAATATCAAGATTTTGTCTTAGACTTTTCTTAGAGCAGTAAAAATACAATAGCACCTGCTATAATGCACTCATAAAAAACACAAAACTATTGAAGGCAGTCAATATGAAACAATACTGAAAAATATCTTGCTGAACCATTGCTTCTGTGATGTTATAAATACCACTCATTTATGTTTTTTACATTTCATAATTTGTAATACCATATACACAGCAACAGAAAATCAAAACTTTCAAGAATGCACTTTCACAATCAATATACTAAATCTAGAGAACAAAAAATTCAAGGCTTACATTTACTAACAAATTTTCATTGCCTAACAAATACTTTATTCTTAAAAAAATTGAAACTCACTCCAGATTAGCTGTAAAACACACTACTAATAACTTTGCTTATTGGTTTTATATCCATGTCAATAAGGTTATTATAGATCTATATGTTCTAGTACTACAACACTTGTGGTATACCCTTCTTTTTTCTCCTTGGAAGAAATTAATGGTAAAGTGATTGTTGAGGGGACTGGTGCAGTAGCTCTCAAAGCCTGAAGAACCCGAGCCAAAAACTGCTGAGTAGCACTTTCGTACAAATCAAAAGCAATCTGGTATGCCATTAGAGCATTTTCCTGAAAACCAAACAAAAACCACTGATAGTGCACAGTATACAAAATCATCTAGTAATACGATAATTGCACATAAAATATACCTAGCTTGTGTGTATGAAGATAAGTATATGTCCCATTTTTATTAATAATACTCACTAGCAGCATGTACGTACCTTACAAGAAAATAACATTCACCCCGAGAGGTTTAAGTTATAAGAAAAAAAACAGAAGCCACATGTACCACATCAGTACATTTCATTAAGTGAAAATATAATAAAGAATGTTATGCTATTCTACACTGTTTTTATCCAATTACAGCATAAAGAAATCATCTGATTTTTATGATGTGTCACATTTCAGGTAAAGATCTCAGATGCTTTCACATACCTACAAAACAGCATGTATACATTGTTAATCTGAAGCAAATTCAAATATTAAATGTACAAAATACTTATGATAAATCATTTTGTATCACTAACATTTATGACATAATAGAGAAGATATTATTACAGATAACTATCTCAACCATATACTTCAATACAAACTGAAAAAAAAGAGTTTAGCCTATTCTAACAAAAATAAAATGCAACATAAAAATAACTTGTATAACTGACTACATAAAAATTGATTACCATAACCTAGTATCATCTTTACTGCTAAATTTAAAAAACAAAAACATTCAGGAAGTTTAAACCTAAATGTTTTCTAATTATTTCAGATTACTTCATTGTTAATTCATCAGATCTTCTAGCAATTCACAGCATAGTTAGGTGCTTTTAACAACTTTAAAACATCTCCTTTTCATAAGAAAATTAAAGGAATAATTTTTTTCTTTTCTCTGCATTTTGGAGACACCTTCACTCAAAGCAGTTTTGATGAAGAGTAAAAGGCATTATGTGTTACATTTCCAGAGAAAAGTATAACTGCTATACTTTAGAGATTCTTCTTATTGAAATATAAAATCAACTCAAAACAAGTGGGCACATCAGATACTAAAATTACATGTTTTATGTCAAAAGTAAGGGGACTTTTATGGAGTCTCAGTTCATATATAAATGAATACAAACATTTTTCCTATGAAGCCAATAACCTAAAAGATTTTTTTTCACAAGAGTGATTTTGGGCTAAGAAAAGTTTTCTCACAAACTCAAATTGCATTGGATGATCCAGTGATTGAAATAGAAAATATGCTGTAAAATACAAGCTTTTTTTCTACAACATCAGTAACTTTCCAGGGTTAAATTTTTTTAATATAACCTTTAAATTTGAAAAAAGTTCCAAAGAAACTTATTTATACCTCACTGCCTTTGCTGAGTTTTTCCAGAACATCACCAACAGACTGAGCATCATCAACAAAAATCAAACACTGTAAAAAAAGGAAACAAAAACTTATGGATTATATTTAGAAAAGGCGTTTTCTTTCATGCACTGAGACCAACAATAAAATTTCTAATGAAATTTATAGTATTTATAATATAAAACATCAGGGTGACAATGTTTTCACTAAATTATTATACCAATAGTGACCTAAATCAAATTCTTTATCACAAGTTTTTCATAACAACTAGAAAACATAAGAATTTACTGCAGTCTCAAGCATCCTCTTTCTTTTCATAAATTTATAATTTTATGTTTTGATTTAGACATTTAAGACTTATTTAGTAAGATTAGTTAAATTGTGTTACATACATGTACGTTATCCTTATGATTAATGTAACATTTGCTGAACTTTATGTTTTTAAGTGTATATATATTTTATAATGTTTATATTTTTCTGTATATGTCTGGAGCACTTCCTCTCACTTTATTTTCTATCTAACTTGTATGAAGTGTTTCAGTACAAACAAAACAAAGTTGGATCTACCATTTTATTGTGCTTGAAATTCATGCAACTAAACGAACCAGGTGATCCACAGCAGATCAATCTAAGAAATTTACCTTTAGTCATTCACACTACTAAGAATTTGAAGGTATGATTGAGTACTGAAAGGTCTCAAAACACATATAACATAACTTACAGTGAACTACAAAACCATTTTTATAAATTTTTTTTCCACGGTTAAATTATGCAGTTTGACATCTCCAAACAAAGCCATTTACAGTGAAAACCTAGTGAGTTGTCCAAGAGGATGGCATCAAAAACTTTAGTTTATCAAAAGTAAAACTGAATAATGTTGTCCTATACATATTCAAAATGACTGGCATCAAAAACAATAAAATGCAAAGTTTCCAAATAATGAGTTTCAGAAATTGTAAAAAAAAACATTTTAAAAAATTAATAGATATTTAAACTTTTCTCTTAATTTTAATTAAACACAGCAAAAACACTTTTTCCACTAAATATACTTTGCCAGTGAAAAAAGATTACAGAATACAGAGCACCTTCTACTTCTGACCTTTTATAATATGCATGTTAAGTATACTATGGTCAATGTTTAGCTTTGCTGATAGTCAGATGTTATTATGTGAGAACTCCATAATCAGAGCTTTCTAATTATTATAAATATTGGCAGTATTTATATTGTTTGTTTTGTG
>NW_013665844.1:200816-207704 GCF_000517525.1 Limulus polyphemus | reverse complement strand
ATCGAAACCCGGTTTCTAGCATTGTAAGTCCGCAGACATACCGCTGTGCCACTGGGGGGCTAGTATTTATATAATTAGTTGTCTTGATGGTTCAAATTTAGTGTTATTTGATAGCTTTTATCCATTTCAGGACTTACAGTGTGTCATTGATATCCCATAATGTTCCTTCCTTCTTACAGTGGAAATACTTAACCAAATTGCACAACACTTAATACAAGCTTAAAATATAGTATATACCTTGGCCTAAAAGAAAATCATATAACTTGATTTACGTTTTCTATTGTGAAATTTTCAAAGTTTTGTTGTGAGACACTCTTTTGGATAAACAATTCATTTCAACTTAGAATTTCAGTTGTTTTATTGTTAATCAGTAAGTTCCATTTTATATGTCCAGTCATTTCCAACTTGATTGATTTTCATTAACATATATTCTTTAATATATTTTGCCAACTGAAGTAGTCACTTCCAGCTATAAGTCATAAAAAAACACAGCAAAAACTGACAAATGTTTATTGGTGACCTATAACCCGACCTTTTACAATAGCATAACCATTACCTTTGTCAAGCAAGGTAACAATATTTTGGTCAACGATATATAATATTTTCCATAAATAATAACTTTTCACTTATTCACATTCTTTAAATATGATAAACTTAGCAATAATATGCAATAAATACAGGTTTGAATCACTGAAACATTGTGTACTGTATTTGTTGAACCTAATTAAGTTAGCTTGATGTATTTGAAAAACAAATATAATCTAATAAAAAATATTTTTAGCAATGACAAGCATGTTTCAAGAAATTACAAAAACATTCCCAGATTTTTAGTTTGTTTCCAAGTCCTCTGAACTTCCCATTAGACTCACTTGTTCTTTTCTGAGAAACTCTGTCTAGTCACTTTCCCATAAAAACCATAAGGTACTGTACAAAACACTTTCTTTACATTGGTGTAAATAGTTTATAATCTGCTCTATTCCAATGAAAATTATTAAACACGACTAACATTTTATCCACATTTTTCTAATTCACCTTCGGTTTTCTACCAACATATTTTTTTTTAATAACACATGTGGTTACATTCAACCTTTAATTTATTACCTTTTTATAACAAAAATATCCCAGTAACGAAAACCAAACTAAAATTAGACCATTACAATACAGTACATTTTGATATATATTAACTCTGTTTTATTCATTTATAGAAGAGGGCTTTTCTTTGTTTCCATCTTCTATCATACATTGAGTTGAAAATCAGATTTTTCCATCTTGATTTGTTATCTTTTCACAGTACATAATAAATCCCAAATTATAAACCTTTAGATCAAAGTCAGCTACTTAACACTTACCTACAGTGCCATCTATCTGTCAGTCAGATTTTTTTTTCACAACTATTTACTAATTTTTATTTATTTTCCAAATTTGGTAAATAAAGATTTATCAAACCTCAAATTGCAACTTTTACTTTATTCTGTGGTGCCTTCCCAAGGGAATTTTAAATAATATACAGACTGTTACATTAATCATCATTCTGTGTTATAGTAAAAAAAAAAAATCATTGCACAATATTACAGCAATAGTAATGCCCTTAAAATTTTCAATGGTTGTAATCATTGCAGAAAACCAACAATTCATGACTGTGAAAAATAAGTGAAATACCTGACACATGTTGACATAATCTGGAGTTTCTAGATTTTTATACAGACGAACTAGAACTCTTAAAACTTCATTTCTAAAGTGCCGGTTCTGGATCAGTGACATGGTTACTCTAAAACTGTATGACAGCATTGCCTGCACATTATCCTGATAAAAATATAGTAATGAAAAAATCCTTTACAAAACAAATTTTTAAAAAACTATATTCATTATAACAACCCATTTTTAATCAAATAGAACATAAACTTGAACACTACATAGTCACAAAATGAAATACTAAAAGCTACTCCTGTTATACCCAGTAGTGTTTGCCCTTGGTCAATGAAACATTTCAGTTACTAGTAACACTGAATTGTTTTTATTTCTTAAAGACACATAAAAACAACAAATGTTAGGAATTATGACAAAATTGTAATGTTATAAATAAGGTTTGGCTTCATAAATATGAAGTACTATAATGTAAGTTATTGTTGAACAGATTGTATTAAGAAAAAAATATTTAATACTATTGATGTTTTTCAGCATTAATTTCCCATTTCTGAATAAATATGCTTACACCTGTCTTGGTCATTAAATTTATCCAGGAAATCTTAACATTGCCACAAATAATTCTAAATACTTGTCTTAGATTTGTAATTCATCAGTTGAATGAAATGTGAAATCTCGGTCTTCAAAAGCTTAATCTAATTTGGAAATTAAATTAGGAGAATTAAGTTAAGAAAAAAAAAAATCAATTATTTTGTGAAACTTTTATCATTTTCTTTATCTAACAGAGACAGAAAACATAAAATTTTTATTCTGTGCTTGTAGAAACTACAACTAAAAGCTGAAACAAAAAAACACTCAAATCTTTTAGTACAGCAAAATAAATCAAATTTATCAAAGTTTACTACATAGTGAAGAATGAGTATCTTCCATGTAGTATGAAGTTCAGGGAACAAACTGTTACAATTAGTTGAGGTCACAAATCAATCTTGAAAATTGGCTTAAATAGAACTACTCAGAAGGATTTAGGTGATTAGCTATAATAAATACTCTATGAAAATGATCCTTTTAATTTAAGATCAACTAAATTCCTTTTACCTCAGCAGTTACTTTGTACTTGCATCTTTGTTGTAGAGAACTAATCTTACTGAGTCAATCTGACCCAAAGTGTAAAACTGCTTTTTACTTTTAAAAATATAAATACCAAATTCTCAATAGTCTCTCTTTTTTTTACTTAATATAATAGCTGGAAGAGTCAAGTAAATAAAAATAGCAGTAAATTAACAAATAAAACTGACAAATCAAAATTTATCAATTGAAAGAGCTAGGCATCTCACTGTTCAGTTATTCATGGAGTTCGAATTTAGATTGCTCAAGTCTGAGGTTGTAAAATTGAGATTAGAAGTTATCAGCCTAGATACCATTTAAATTTTGTATTATTGCTCCATGTTTTGTTATAAGTATCTTAATGTAAATACAATTCCATTTTGACATATACAAAATATTTAACTCATCCAGCTTTGTTTTACCCCTAATGCAAGCTGAATGAAAGGTTTTAATATATAGGTTTCCTCCAGGAGTTAATAGAATGTGAAGCTTCTTTTGATGTCAAACAGATACACAGGTTTACCAAGTACAATTTTTTTATTTTACATTGGGTTTATTAATGACAGCTGAGTATATTTCTGAGTGAAGCACATAATACTCTCATTTACTGAAGTGTCTATACTAGACTGCAACAAGAATAGTTTGTGGAGAAGCAGTGCATAAGCTCAAAAGCATTAAATGCCTATCTAAAAACTACACATGCTATGTTGATCAAAAACCAATTCAAGTCTTAATTCTAAGCTTACTTACTGAACTTAGAATTGCTTTTTCAAAAATATCCATTCTCCTTGTTTCTAAAGCAATTCCTACAGCTTGTCTATACTGACCATCTTCAAAGCACCTCTGAAACATTCGGTTTACAATGGCTTCCAATCTGGGGTCAATTGGCTTTTGATCCTCAAGTTTACTAATAGTGTTGAAGATTCTCAGCTTTGTGTAATGATCAATGCATTTTGCTGTAACAGGATAGTACATGACAAAAAAAAATTAATAAATCTGTACAATATACAAGTTCTTCATCATAAAGACTCTCTAAATTGGAAGTCTCAATCTAGAAAACATCTGTGTGGAAACAAGAAATGTGCAAATATTTTCCTTTTTGTTCACCTAAAAATGCATGCTACGTATAACCTATTCACAAGGTTACAATCTTAAAGCAAAATAGTTAATTCTGGAAACCATGAATTTTTGAGCACAATAATATCAATATAAAGACCAAGTTAAATACTTTAAAAAGAAAAAAAACTTACAAATTATGGTCTCAACATACTCTGAAGAAACATTGACATCAAATAGATCTCCAGCTCCCAAGGCATATGTGAGAGAATCTTCAAAGGAGCCAAGATGGTAGTAAACCTGCATAACAAAAATAAATTAATAAGTGCAGCCTAATTCTAAATAAAATTAATTATTTATAATCATAGATTAATAAAAAAAATTCCATACACAATACTTCACTGAAATGTAAAGTATACAAAAATGTACCACAATAGATTCTGTACATTCATACCTTTGATGCAACAAGCGCAGCCAATTGTTTCTGGGCAAAACTTTGATCTTCATATAGTACTTCACTGTGAATAACAAAAATTAAAAGTTGAGTTTCCACAGCATAAAACAACTTGTTTATGAAAAGAAAAATAAGTTAAGTTTTATCAACCAGAAATTATAATACAACACTTATACAAAAACAAATGTATAAAAAAATGGAAGGTTATATTTTACGCACTTAAAATTTAGTAAGGTAATCCAATCCGTCTACCCATCACAAATTGTTAGATATTTATCTTTGCTAAACAAGGAGACACAGATGAGATGTAAGACTACTGATTACACTAATTTAATACCCTTATGTACTAGACAAACAATATCAAAAGTGTTGAGTCCAAAGTTCCACAACACCAATCACACAAAGAATAGTTGGCATGCATCAACAAGTTATAGATCTTCACATAATATATAAATATATATATATATATATGTTACTCCTGATTTAAAAGAAAAAAAAACACTTTCCAAATGCATTTGAGCTTTAAGTCATTTTGGATAGCTATTAAAAATATTCATATCCTCAACTGACTCAAGAATTCTAGCTCATGTTATAAGGCATTAACAGTTTGCAATAGAATAAAGATATATTTTCTCTACTTGTTCTGTCAGTTGTTTCAGAGAAAGTGTGACATAATAAACTTAGATTGCAGAAACCTGTGAAGACTTTAATCCTTGTTTAGAATATCAATTATTTTTTTAAGGAAAATGTGTGTTATTACAATTAAGAGCTTGAAACTTTTGGCCAAATGTTTTAACTGTGATAAAATGAAACAACAAGATTCTAAAACCTGTTTAACCCTTTTGCAATGAGTGTGTCATTGTCTTTAGCAATTTATTTTCAAAACTTTATTATTACTATATATCAATGAAATTGGCATCAAACGTTGCTTATATTTCAAATTTTAATACTATGTATGTTTTAATTTCTTAATTCAAAAGAAAATATAAGTCAAATAAAGTTAAATACTGATTTGTGTGTGTAACATAGCACCTCCTTAAGTCTTGTTGTTCAGTTTATATTTTTTTACACCTACCATATATATTTACAAGTGGTTACAAATTAGAAACATGAATTTTAGATACTGGCAAGCTAGAATATAAATTTAGAACCTCCCACCACTTTGATTTGCTGAGAAATCAATGTATCTAACAAATCAACTGGAGCAGTATCTCCTCCTACTCCATTCTTTCCAAACCTCTTGTTTAGTTCCACCTACTTTTCTTAAGGGTCTGTTTATAACCAATAGAAAGGACAAGTTGTGCTTTACGTGATTCTGACAGTTGTTTGTAAGGAGCTTGGATAAGAAAAAAATAATTTTGCCAATTGTTGAATGGAGATGACCAAGTTGTTGCTCTGAATGGAGATAAGAAAAACTTTTTAACACATATATACTTTATTTATAAACCCAAGCAAGTTACAGATGGTTTAGATATACTAGTAGAGTAATGTAATATATTTTTTTCTTTCTAAATTGTATATTTGAAGCCTACAAAAATTATATTTCTTCACCCTCCCCTCAAAAAAATAAACGAGGCTTAGCACTAAAGGCACAAGAGGGCAAAATATTTTTCTGTCACTGTAATTTCTCGTAAGTACTAGAAATCATTGTTTTTTCTATGTAATTTTCATTTATTGTTCATGTTTTAAGAAAAATGCCTAAATTTAAGCATTTATGAGTAAATATATATGTATATATGTAATGTATGGTAGCCGAAATATCTGTAATATAGTTAGAATTGGACTTTGTATTTGATTCTGTACCTTGACTCAACAACTCAAGGTGTTTCACAACTGCAAGAGGACTTCTAAAATACACTTTAGCTGCAAAAGTAAGAATGTTTTCCAAAGAAGACTAGACTTATAAGACTTGCAAAACTAAATGAGTGATAAGTAGTACCGAAACCAAAGTTTTTATTAGTTGACAAATAATTGCTGAAAAAGGAAATAGGATTTTGTAAGCATGTGCTCAAATAACATCTTTGTACACCTATGTCACTATCTTCCAAATACCCCAAAAGGATTACCAATATTCAAAGAATTGCAATTTTTATTGTATCGGCACCAAACCACATAATAAATGTTTTGACAGGTGCAATGTGCAGTGTTGTTACTCTCAAAAATTCTTGTTGTGAACACTGTAGGATACATACATAAGCCAATAAATTACACATTCTGTTGTCAGCATAAACATTTCCACTGATTCTAAGTACAGTGTGATTACTCTGATATTTCCAAGAAATATATATTTATATATATATAATCCAATACATTAGACATCCTGTTCTCAGAGTAGGAGTTGAGTCGACTATCTTTTCACACGTGCTTTGTTGCTTTCAGGAGTATCGTATTACAGTGGTGTCACATGAACAGTCTACTGACACAAGTGGCAATTTATTGGTTTATTTTCAGCGGGGTTCTACTTTAGTCGTTGACAGAAAAATAAATGTGAAATTTTTAGCAGTTCAACTTGTAAGAGAAGTACTTTGAAACTTTGTGACCAATAATGACAAAAAAAAAAAAGGCACAACTGCTTCATTTATTTCTAATTTTACAATTTGTCTTTTCAATATACTTTCGGGATTTGTCTA
>NW_013665844.1:193942-199921 GCF_000517525.1 Limulus polyphemus | reverse complement strand
TGTGAGCCAGACTAGTTTTGGAGAATTCCACTCCTCATCAATGACCCTGGACATTACCACCAATGAAATATCGGACCAAACAAAGCCTTTATAGTAGTAAGGTATCGAAAATCGAACTGGTGTATATATGTGTTTTACACTCACAAAAAGAAACCTATCATTCTATAGGTATTTGAAGAACTTGTAACATTTCACTACAATTTAATTCTTAGTATTGTTAGCCAACACTGAGCTAACATGTATATATACTCTATCTATAAACCCAAGCAAGTTACAGATGTTTTGGGTGTACTACTAGAGTACTGTAATATATTTTTTCTCTCTAAAATGTATATTTGAAGCCTACAAAAATTATATTTCTTCACCCACAACTCTAAAAAATAAACGAGGCTTAGCACTAAAGGCATACAGGGGCAAAATATTTTCCTATCACCGTAATTTATAATATATGTACTAGAAATCATTGTTTTTGAATGTAATTTTCATTTACTTTTCATGTTTTAAGAAAATTAGATAAAATTTAAGCATTTATGAGTAAATATATATGTATATATGTGATGTATGGTCACAAAAATATTGGTGTGGTTTGAAAAATATTAATAATATAGTTAGATTTGTCCTTTGTATTTGATTCTGTACCTTGATTCTGTGTATATTATAAATGATTAGGAATGCACGGGTATCCAGCAAGATATTTGGCCTTGGCTGGGTATTGAGCTACCCGAGTGTCGAAGTTAAACATCTAAGTCCTAATCTTTGTGGCAACTAACTTGGTACTGAAGGTAACAGTCAATAATTGGTTTAGTTAAAAAAAAACGTATTCTGAGCAACAAAAACTGACTGCTCACTGAAAGTCGGGGATTCAGAGAACAATAGGGGTTAATAACAGGCATGGCTTGAGAAGTGGATTTCTGGGAAAGGTGGGGGTATTGAGGACAATAAGGGTTAGGGTTTGAAAAGTTGGGGCTAGGCATTGAAAGTTGAAAGTAAAACTTGAATGTTCTGTTGGTGATTATTTGGTTAAATGTAATAAATGTCAATTTTGTTTTTGTTTCTAATTTTTGTGTATGTTTTTTTTGGGGGGGGATGGGGAGAACTCAGTTCTGGGTGACACCTGGCGCCACTTGAAGCTTAGCGACCATGTACCCGGACCCGGTATTTGGCCAAATTTTACTACCCATGCATTTCTGTAAATGATTATTAGTTACTTCAAGGTAAGAGTCAGTAACAACTCATGGTGTTTCACAAGTGTAAGGGAACTTCTAAACTACACTTTATCTGCAAAGGTATGAATGTTTTCCAAAGAAGACTAGACTTATAAGGCTTGCGAAACTAAATGTGTGTGATAAGTACTACTGAAACTAAAGTTGGAAAGTGCTGAAAAGGGAAATAGAATTTTATAAGCATGTGCTCAAACAACATCTTTGTGCACCTATGCCGCTAAATTATAAACACCACAAAAAGATTATTAATATTCAAAGAATTGCAATGTTTATTCTCTCAGTGCCAAACCACATAATAAATGTTTTGACAGGTTCAAAGTGCAGTGTTGTTACTCTCGAAAATTCTTGTTGTGAACACTGTAAGATACATACATAAACTGATAAAGTACACATCCTGTTGTCAGCATAAATGTTTTCACTGATCTGAGTGCAGTGTGATTACTCTGAATTTTCCAAGAAAACATTTTAGCATATATAATCCGATAACATTAGACATCCTGTTCTTGGAGTAGGAGTCAAGTCGACTATCTTTTCGCACATCTACTGACACAAGTGGGAATTTATTGATTTATCTTTAGCAGGGTTCTACTTTAGTCATTGACAGTAAAATAAACACAGGAAATAAATTTGAAATTTTCAGCAGTTCAAACTTGTAAGAGAAGTACTTTGAAACTTTGTGACCAAAAAAACTAAAAAAGGCACAGCTGCCTTCATTTATTTCTAATTTTACAATTTGTCTTTTCAATATACTTTCGGGATTTGTCTACAGGCTGAAGACCCAAGTATATCATTAAATAACTGATAAGATTTACTGAAAACAAATGTTTGAAATTTATTTAGAAGTTTTAAAGATTACACAAAACAAATTTGAGATTTTGGGGATGAAGAATAGTATTTTTAATCATAACATGAAAATCACTTCCACTCGAACTAGTAATGAAACAGACTTGATATATTCACAAACAAATCTTTAGTAAAAATACTTCGTTAAAAAATTTGATTTTTTGTGTACAAAAGATTTGTAATGTTTACTAAAGGTATACCAAATTTTGTGAAGATGCACATACTGAATTAAAAGTTATAGTATAAATACTTAATGTGTGCAAATGTGTTTTTGAACTCGTGTATGTTATACTGTGACAAGTCTGAGTGATAGAATGTATACATGTGGTTAGTTTCAAAAGACAAAATGTGTGATACAAATGTACATGGAATGTTCTTAATGAAGTACAGGTTGGAAATATGTCAGTTTACAAATATGCTAATAAGCACATGAAGCACAATGTGATTCACTAAGACTGTTTTTGATGACAAGGAACATAAATAACAATCAAGGAAAAGCTTCTGATTAACTAATCAGTTTCATCAAGTTGACACTCCATGCTTAATAGCAACTACAACATACAAAAGCTAAACTAAAATTAAGCTTCAGTTGGCCCCAAATAGTATCAGCCCAAGTTTGTCAACCAACTAATGATTCAGCTATATAAAATGTAACAAGCATCAGTTTCTCCATAAGTTTAGATGTCTTTGAAAGTTCAGTACACAAGGATTCCAAGTTATTATCTTTAATATCTTAAAATTCAAACATAAGTTGTTACTCACAACTGCATATAAGAGTATCAATAAATGATTTAATTTTATTTCCTCATTAATAAGTATGTTTCCTTATTCTCATGTAAGTACATATATACATTATTGTGAGATAATTACAGAGTTTCAAATAGCATATATATATATATATAAACAGAGTTGTTCATATGCCTGGAGTCACAGGTGTTTGTATGGAAATGGTTAAGCCAAATTTCATGAAATTTGATAAAGGAACTTAGTTGGACATTCCAAAGATAAAGTTTAAATTGATAAGCAACCATACAAAAACGTTAAAGTTTGGCAACCTTGTCAATTTTATTGCCCTAGTGTCACAATTGAATGAACAGGTTGAAAGCAAAACACCTGAAGCTGACTGATGACAAACAAATATTATGTTTAATGCCATGCGTAGCATGGGTAACCCCTCCATCAGGCAAACAGTTTTATGTGGTGTGGCTGCAAACAGTAAGATGGGGGAAACTTGTCACACTTAAAGAATTAACTTTTAAGCACAACACTGCAGGTTACCTTTGTTAGTGAGCTTCAACAATCTAGATTAACACTTCCTCTTTGACTAAAAATACTTTGCTGTATTAAGAACTGTAAACATATAAAATGGCTTAGCTGAATATGAGGTGCCTACTGTTTGTTAGAATTGATTCAAACTATCCTTGGATATACACATAGATGTGAAAAGCTATATTTATGTTAAGTTTATGATACTGATTGGTTAAGCAGAGTGGTAGGATTGATATACATCAAGTGAAGGGTTTTCTGTCACTTCTCGTGTTCATCCATACTTAATTTATTGATGTGTTCTAATTTTTAGCTTGTACAAAACTATTAGGATGCCATAACTATAAAGTCTATTACAAGTTTACATTATTAAAAATCTCATAAAATGCTTTTTTTTCTAATCACACATAACAGCATGGGATGTAAAAAATATTTTAATACCTTTAATTCAACACAGCAGTGAGAAGTAACAACCTTGAATAAAATGTGCAACAAGCATTTTGACATGAAATCTTATGGGTTTTATCAAAATAAGCAACTAAAATTAATATTAAACAAAGATTTTTGTATAATTACATGTATACACAGAAAATATTCAATAATTATAAATTTTATAGATACTAACATTTTTTCAATTGCTTCAGATATCTCTGCCCAGAATTCATCCACAATTTGATTTAATTTCTTCAGGGCAAATGTCTTCAGCTCTGGCTGGTTTTCTTCAAGCAAAGATATAATTCCCCCTGTAAAATATAAAAATAAATTTTAAACATATCTGACACATGAAGTATTGCTTCTTTTAGTGAATGTCTCAGTGTACGATATACCCAAAATTTTCCTCTGCATGCCAAAAATTGAGTGTGTGTGGAAGTCCATAGGATCTCCATGCTTTGATCCCAAATGTCCATAAGCCCATGAAAAAACTATTTGCTTCGGGTTTCAAACTGACCCAATTTTATTGCTGCAATACTAAAAACAATCTTCAGGGCCTCTTTTTTATAAGAATTTTAGAATGGTTTAAAAATTTTGATGGTCTATTAAGTTCTTGTAATGATCACAATAGTAAATTGAGACTTTCACAAGTCAATCTCTACCAACAGTGCATTGAGACATTGTATCGTTATTCAGCTATTGTTGTATCTCCATGAAATATTCAGGATATGTTTGCATCATTTTACACATGCACATAAACAATGACAAATGGTAAATAGATGTCCAGCCCAAATGAATTGGTTTGGATCACACAATGTAATAAAGTTGCATAGTTACAACATTTACTATATAGTATAGTGTTCTGAGATCTCTAAATTTTGAAGGAGCCTTCCGAAACTGATGTCATGGAAGTCCTATGTCTGCACCACCCTTTCTTCAACATAATTGTTTGAAGTTTTTCTCCCAAAATACAGCACCAAATGTTTTGGGAAAGTTGAAAACAGAAAATAATTCTGGTTAAATAAAATATGACCAACAACAAAGCTAGTATATAAAATAGAACTGATAGGAAACCAGCTCTTGAAATAGTTATGAATTTTTTGAATTGAAAGACTCAATCTCCACAAAAGTTAGTATATTAGTATGATTTCAAAATTTCCATATTTCATTACATTAATTATCAAATGCTTATATCTTTATATATATATATATATATATATATATATACACACATAAATTTAGTCACACATCAAAAACAAATGCTTTATTCACATTGATATAACTACAAATGGGTTTTATATATATATATATATGTCATGCATAGATTGCATGGCAGTAAAGGAGAACTAAGAATCTAGCTTTAAGAAACATAATATAAAGTTTGATGCTAATCTAGCAGAAACATCTAACACAATCTCTGTCTGACATAAAAGCTATTATGTACTGGTTCAGGACTCGTTCTATCTGTTTGTGATGTTCTTGAAACTGACAAAAAGATGTGGAACAGTGTGACATAGAACACGACAGTGAGGAACAAACGACATTGGAAAACAAAACTTGTGGTGAAAGGGCAAAGCTTTCAGGGTTCCCCCTTTGACTGACCTAAAATGTTGTTAGTAACATTTTGCATGTAATTTGTAATTTACATTCTTATTAGACAAAAAAAATATACTAAATTTCATTTTAAGATATAGGTATATAATTAGAACACATAGAAAAAAGATATTGAGAATAAATGGTCCAAAAAGAGGATTAAAACATCTTCAGAAACTTTACAAAATGTCCACTAAAAATAAATTAAATTATAACAGATATTAAATAATATTTGACCAATCAAATGTCCAATACTTATTTCAGAAAAACTTTCTTTGACTGATGTTCAAGCACATCTGTCATTGGTCAATCAACAGGATTCAACTGCACTATATAAAAGACATTACAAAACCTGTCATATTGCAGCTGACTTCAGCTTGAAATCCAGATATCTCATTTTAATATTTCTTGAAACATTGAAAAAAATTGTCTTTGCAATAGGCTATTGCATGGATCTGAATAAGGCATGCACAAAGCTGATATATTTGTCAGCCCTACTAGTAGAGCTGTGTTGGATCTGTATGCACACAAGTTGTTACAGCCCTATAATAATAACCACAATGTTAACCCTTTCCAGACGGGTCATGGGTGAAAAGCCATGTCATCTTGTTTGTTGACTCAC
>NW_013665844.1:192972-193822 GCF_000517525.1 Limulus polyphemus | reverse complement strand
AATATAAGAGCCTCTTATCTTTTCAATTTGCTAAGATATTGCTCATGTAATAAATCAAACACAGCGGACCCCTGCCCACTTATTTCCATTTTTGGAAACGCTCCCTTATACACACTTACTTATATATATATGACATGAATAACCAATCAAAAGCTCAGAATGTACCCCTATTGGCTTTCTCAGCCATTTTAATGTGTTTGGATGCCATCTCTTGCTTTCGAACCAAGATTTTGAGGAGAAAAGTTGTCTTCAGTCTGCTCAAAATTTCATATTTTTTTAAAACTGAAATACAGTTAAGTTACTAAGCTTGATAAATTATAGTGGAATTCTATGGTATTGATATAGTAATTTATTATTTGTTGGTTATTCAATTGTATATATAAAACCCAAAAAAAATATTTCATTGCATATCCTCACGTACAAAATTTTAAAAGGCTAAGCAACTTATGTCGAGCAGCAACCGAGTACAAAAGTAGTAACTAGAAGAGATAATTGTGTGCTTTACTTCTTTATTTACTGTTCTATGTTTTAAAAAAAATAAGTTTAAGAACTTATTTCTAAATAGCAATAATCTATATACATATATAATGTATAATAATTGAAATGTGGCTGTATTTTACAAAATACTAAAACACAGCCAAAACTGGTCAGTTTTATATTATTGGATACAGTAACATGAGTGTACGTGTACCGTGTCATTGAACTTCTGTATTGTTAACCAGGCATGGCTCGAGGGTCAATATATTTTAAAAAAATAAATATATATATAAAGGTATAATGGATTGAGATTTAGCTATTTAGTCTAAACATTTATGTTTTTGTGTTATAATATGTAGTCATTCTAGAATGA
>NW_013665844.1:184018-192362 GCF_000517525.1 Limulus polyphemus | reverse complement strand
TTATATTTATTTCCTAATCTTTGTATGGAGGTTACAAAATCAGTCAAATCTACCGAACTTGTACAGAGATTCTTCACTGAAAATAACAGATTATATATAAAGTTTTTTTTCTTAAGAAACATTTGATAACTATCTGAACATTATAAAGATTTTGCATGTGAAATTTGAATATTTTCTGATGCACAAAAGCCTTTTTAATCTTAAAATGAAAATTACTTTGCATGTTGCTTATCCAACATGCAAAAAGAAAAAAAGGCATGAAAAAAAATTGCTTTGCAAACCTTAACACTTAATAAAAAAAAATTATATTTTGCATATGAAAGCATTGTAATGTTTACTGATAATCTGCCAAATTTTGCTGACATACACTTACTAATTTAAAAGTTATAGCATGAAAACTATAACAAGCAAAAAATGATTACGAGGTTGGTCCCAGGGACTGAGCCTGTGCTAAAAGAGTTAAAGAGAAATGGTTCAAAATTGGTTAAGACATGATGCAGGAAATTTGTATTTTATATGATGCATCCAAGAAAACTAGAAATCAGAATATTTTTATACAAGAAAAGATATCGGGGCAATATAAAGATTTTTGGATAAAGCTAAGTTTTGACAAGAATAATGTTGACAGAGCAAGCAGAATTGGTCTAGCAGTAACAAAATTTCATAGGACACCTTTTCTCATACACAATACTTGTTAAGCTTGACTGTAGTGAACTTTTCCTAGGTTTTTACTGCCTCATCTACAAAATTCATTACTTCAAAAAAAACCACTAACAACCTTGGCAGGTTTCAACCAGTGGATATATGACCTTAAGTGGAATGAATTCTATATGTACACTTGACAAATGACCATAATGATATACTTATACCAGTAGAATGGCATTAATGACTACCCTGAAGTGGTTTGGAGTTTTTACATTTCCCCCAGTTATTTCATAAAAATGCATAAGAACTTAAATAAGACGAAACATAACAAAAGGCCACTTGGTTCACTTCTTGTTAATATAAACACAAAAATAGGTTAACGTTAATAACAATATTAATACAAATTTACCAGTTATACATATTCCTTTATATCTATAAACTTTTATTTATCGATCTAAACTCCGAAAAAATTCATGTGCATGATCTATGAAATGGTGACCAAAGCACAAAAACATCGATGTTATAACTTACAAGAGTATTTGAACTTATAATATGTATTATTAATATTATTAATTTGGAGAGAGAGTTCATCATTCTTCTTTCTCTTCCCAATTCAAAATAACTAAATATTCTTGTAAACTTCACTAATTGTTTTTTAACCAATTTATTCTAAAAATGTAGTTCCAAATACTAAACCACGTTCTGTTATGTTAGGATATCTGAAATTAGCATACAATGATACATGTAGATTACAATTTACAGTTACAGGCTTAGGACTAACAACTAATATTCAAAATATTTACTGAAGATTATTCAAGTCAACGGCCTCGTAATTGCTACTTCTTCTTTAAAATAGTTAAGAAGACTTACCAGCTGATGTGATATTCATTGTTTTTATTAAATGTCGTTGTCACACCAAGAATTTATTAACAATTGGTAACTGTACAAACAAGGACACAGCATACAAGATGACAATGCGATCTTGGATCTCGTGTATGATAAACAGCGCTCTCTGCAGACATACAAGAATGTTAAACATCATAAAAAATACACACACAAACATATATATGTACATATCATTTAATGAAAGTTTTGAAAAACTTCAGTTGTCAATGCTAATTGAATACTAGTTGTTATTATTAGTGTTACAAAACAATTATTTTAATGAAAATGAAAAAATATATAAATATACGACACATTTAATTGTTGTTGTTTTTTGTGTTGAATTTTGCGCAAAGCTACAAGAGAGCTATTTGAACTAGCCTTTCCTAATTTTGATACTGTATGCTAGAAGTAAGGAAGTTTTCGACACCTCCTACCGCTAACTCTTGAGCTACTCTTTACAAACGAATAGTGGGATCGAACTTCACGTCACTTTAGAACTCCTATATGGCTGAAAGGGTTAGCATATTCGACCCCGTGACCCGTATATTGCGAGTTGAACGCTCCAATAATCAGAACATGTCCACAGCTTTAGTCTGAAAATTTGTACATACAATCTTGGCAAAAATGTTTGCATATTCTATAAAAAAAATATGATAATTATTTTAAAGATGGAATACAAATACACCGAGCACTGTCAAACTGAGAAATGCATGTTATATTAAATATCTAGATATGTAATTTGTATAACGAGACAGGTTCTATGAACATAATGAACGATTTATTAGAACAACAAACAATTTTATCAGACACCTGTAGAAATATATATAATTCACCATTTCACCTAACACAACAAAACCTCACCAAAACATGTACAATGACAATATATAATATCAGGTTATTATAAATAGCGTCGATAATCTTATATAAGTTCATATTAAACATTCATTACTAGGTTGGTCCTCCTCGTGCTCTAATAACCTCCGCAAGGCAACAAGGAATGTTTTCGATTAGGTTATTAATGTAATCCACCGTGACTTCATCCCACCTTGTCACTAGAAGGCTGGTTTAAGGTCATAGTTACCAATTTTCCGGCTCATCTCTGCCCAACAATTCTCAATGGGATTACAGTCTGGTGACTTTGCTGGCCATGGCAATCTTGTAACGTCCTCCTGATCAAGATAATCCTGTACAATATGCACACTGCAGGTAGTGGCATTGTCATTCTGGAACACAAGGTTATTGTCAAACCTTGCCTTAGTATATGACAGAAATATCGTCTCCATGTTATGCCTGTAGGCGGTGCCATTGACGTTTCTCTGGAGGACATGAAGAGCAGTTTTTCCGTTATGATGAATATCTGCCCAAACATATACTGCAACACCTCCTGTGTGTTCCCTGTGGGAAATACAGTCTTCTCTCATCTGTTCTCCAGGCAAACGACGAACACGACTCCTACCATCAGCTTTAGAAAGCCGGAAACAAGACTCATCTGGAAAGATCAGTTGCCAGTGTCCTAACTGTAAACTGATATACTGTTTTGCCCAAGTAACATAGTGATGGTGGTGAATTCTGGTTAATATCTGTTTGCAGATAGCCCTTCTTGCAAAATAACATTGTTTTGTCAGTCTCCTGTTCACTTTTCTTCTGGATACTATGGAATGAATGGGTTCATGCAATTCCTGTTGAAGGTATTGCAAGACTTCTTTCAACCTTAACCTGTTAACTTTGGCAGTAATTTTTGGCGTCTACCAGAATACTTTCCTGGTACAACGTTTCCTGTAGTCCAATGACGTTTCAAGATTCTGGATAAAGTACACTGGGGTACCTTATTGTTCTGACAATGTCTGTTTGCTTCATTTCATTTCTGGACAGTTGAGCTATTTGATGCCCTATAACTTCTGCCTCGTGACCAGGCATGACTCTACATGAAGTACAGAGAAATTATCTGAACAAAGTATTGATCTGTTTCGAAAACGATTATATGAAAATCATACCATTTTATCCAAACCAGGTGTGTTTGTGTGTTTTGATGAATAAATTCTCAAAACAACTTATATAAACCAGAATAATAACTTGTGAATGAATGCTCAATCATACACTACCTTCTCTGTTACTACTCGGGCATTTACTTAATAACTGCTTCATGCATGTAGACAATAACATCAATATAGAACAGTATGCAAACATTTTGGCCAAGACTGTATATTATTGAATAATTCGCACACAATTAATACTTGGGAGAAAAGGAAACCTATATGAAAAACAAGTGCCAAAATGTTTTATGATCTACACAAATTCAATAACACTTTTAACATAACATTAAAGAACGACAAGGGGCCGTTTGGTCCATCTAGGCCGTCCTATCCAGTAAATTTAACTAAACACTAAAAAATTCAAAGCCAGCCCTTATCTTTTAAACATTTACCAAGCTTTCTATTAAGCTTCCTCACATCAACTGTATCACCATATCTGAAGGCAACATCAACCACCCTGCTAGAGAAATAAGGCTTTCTTAGTTTAACATGACTTCAGACCTCCCGAAATTTATATTTGTGTCCCCTACTCTCTCCTTTTAATTACGAAAAAAAATGATGAATCAACACTATCAATTCTCTTAACAATATTAAACAATTAAATCACATCCCCTCTAACTCTTCTTTTTTCAAGAGAACATAAGTCCAGAGATCTTCACCTATCCTCGTTTGACAATCTTTTCATCGCTGGTATTATGTAAGCAACCCTACTCTGGGTCCCTTCCAACAATTTATAAGGTAAGGAGCCAAAGACTGAACACAGTACTCCAAGTGTGGCCTAACCAATGACCTGTACAATGGCTGTTAGATATACACAACTGTTTCAATTTAAGTATAGCACGGGTGTTAAAGTTAGTTATTTTTAGAAGTGATAATTTGTCACAGGTTTGTTTAGGCAACTGTTTACGAATCATACGTTGAGCAGTTTAATTGATGTATTATTGCATCATGTTACTTGAACCTCCTAAGTTTTTCTCGTTGTTGAGAATTATTGCATCATAATATCTCGTAGTGTGTGGAACGTTCTAGGCCTTAGTCAGGCTATAAATACTCATCCAAAATATAATTCGAGTTAGTTTATTAGTTAAATAGATCTAGAATGCGTGATTGTGAATTTAGCCATAAATAGCGTCCAGTGGCGATTTTCAAAGTGAAATTGTCACAGATTGCATTGCAATAACAGGGTAGAGAAGAATAATCCGGCTTGTCAAATTGTATTCTAAAGTAACTGCACCAGATTGTGTGGAATTTGACGGGGAAAAACAATTATTTAAAGTTGTGGGTACAAACACTGTGATAACCAACACTGTAACAAACATTTATATACATGTGTATACCTTTGATTTGTTTTAATGTGTTATTTTAAAACAAGTTAACTTTGTGCTGTTTGTTTATTGTTGAAATTTATCGTCAACATGTCACAGAGACCTACAGTAAATAATCTAGAATGTACATATAAAACCTGGCAATAGCATTATAACCTCTTTAGACTTGCATTCATTATTTCTGTAGATACAACCTAAAATCCTATTTGCCCTGCTTCTTGCAAAAGCACATTTCTCGAATGGCTTAAGAGACTGTTCAACCAGGTTGGTTGGTTTGTAAATTAAGCACAAAGCTACACAATGAGCTATCTGTGCTGTGCCCACCACGGGTATCGAAACCCGGATTCTAGCGTTGTAAGTCCGCAGACATACCGCTGTGCTACTGGGGGGCTGTTCAACCAGAGAACCAAGATCTTTTACTACCATAACCCTCTCGAGGTTATTCCCATTACATTTATATTGATAATTCAAACTGTGATATCTCACATGCATTACCTTGCATTTGTTATAATTAAAATTGATCTGACATTCACTAAAATCAAAATATATTAAAATAATTATTTAAAACCCATTGCTCGAAATATAAGATATATAGGTAATCAAAATATATTGAAATGAAATATTAAGAGATACAAAATAAATCCCTGAAAATTTATAAAATTAGATATAAAGAGGTGATGCACATATATAGGTTGAACAGAAAATTAAACGTTTATTTAGCAATTTCATACAGCCTCGCGCTTAACAACAAACAAACAGAATATTTATGTTATTCTATTTTTTCGCCCAGACAGTGGCTCAGCGATAACTTTGAAGGGTTACAACTCTAAAAACCGATTATTGATAACGTGGTGAGCACAGCACATTGTGTAGCTTTGCGCTTAACAACAAACAAACTTTTTTCTATTAATTTAAATTTTAAATATTTATCTGTTTTCGTTATTCGACTCATATAATCTATAGGAGCAAGATACCATTGTTAGAGTCACAAATAATCTAGTTCATTTATGTGAACATTTATATATACTTATAATTTGTTTTCTGTTTATATGTTTGATAAATGTACGCTTCTTTATGGAAACTATATGTGGCATTGGATTGATATAACTAAAGATAATTGATATTTTAATGAAATTAGTTGTTGAAGTAGATGAAAATATGTGTTTTTCTCTCTGTCCTCCCTGAGAAGTGGCATTTTCAACCTGAATTGTACCTTATGTGACACATGGGCTGAATGGCCAGACAGAGGCCAAACGGTTCACACACAACTACCCCTAACTTTGAACTACTGACCAAAAGGATGCAATCAGTGAGAAATACGGTTATTCCTAGCTAAGTAGCGAAACTGATGTAACTTTTATAACATGTTTATTGTTAAAAATCGAGGCGTGTTTAGCGCCACATCATACGCTCAATGGCGCCCACAGTGGGATTTTATTGGGAACATATAGAATGTTTTTAGATAATCTTTTGTCAATTTTGAGCTTGAGTGAGAAATATCCTGATAATAAAATTAGAACATACTATACCATCATTAAGTTTATGCATTTTGATCAGGTTGTGTAAAAAGACTTCTGGTTTCTCTCATATACCCTCTGATATTGTTCAAGATTTTGTATCATTAGATTTTCTCTAACTCACGTGAAGTAGGCGTGGACTGCTGGTTAGCATGTTCGTATGGTGAATTCGAGTGCTTGTTCCTCGTGGCATGTTGCTGCAAAAACATGCTTCACTCTTTGAATCTGTGCATGTGCCATAAGACTGACAGTCAAATCTCATTATTCGGTCGGGCAAGAGTAGTCCAAGAGTTGGCTGTGATGCTTTTGACTACCTGAATTCTCTCATTTCTATTGGTCAAAGATGAGTAACGACTAGCCACGACCCAAAAAACATCAAATTGATAACGACTAGCCACGACCCACGAAACATCAAATTAATAGCGACTAGCCACGCCCACAAAACATCAAATTAATAACGACTAGCCACAACCAAAAAACATCAAATTAATACGACTAGCCACGACCCACAAAACATCAAATTAATAACGACTAGCCACGACCAACAAAACATCAAATTGATAACGACTAGCCACGACCCACGAAACATCAAATTAATAGGGACTAGCCACAACCAAAAAACATCAAATTAATAACGACTAGCCACAACCAAAAAACATCAAATTAATACGACTAGCCACGACCCACAAAACATCAAATTAATAACGACTAGTCACGACCAACAAAACATTTACAGTAGTTTTCTTGCCCTTCCTTGAATTTTCCTTATTCTATCATTTTCACGCATGGCATTTAAGCTATGCTTTCTTGTGGAAATTATGTGTTAAACTGATAGATCCTGGTCTATTTGAAAAACTTTTACGTGGTCAGACAAACAAACTCACGTACACGTAACTTTATTCAATAAAACTACTCGTCAGGTAAACAAAAAACTAAAGTAATGGTATTTATAATAATGTACAGAGAATGAAACAGTTATGAACGTTTAGTATATGACATGGTTTTAAGAGTTGAAGCAAAAAACTCACAAAAACGGATAATAAAAACTGTACA
The DNA here is from genome assembly GCF_000517525.1 of Limulus polyphemus. Taxonomy (NCBI): domain Eukaryota; kingdom Metazoa; phylum Arthropoda; class Merostomata; order Xiphosura; family Limulidae; genus Limulus; species Limulus polyphemus. Next base: position 184,904 of record NW_013665844.1, on the reverse strand, counting down.
AAAGAAAAGGAAGCTAAAAGGTGTTTATAGCAGTATATGAAACGAACAGAAGCTAAATTACTGCAAAGTAAAGTAAATGTAAATTGTAATGAAGGCAAACCAAGCTGAATATGCAGAAATGTTCACAAAGTGGTAAGCATACGGGTTTGAACGAACTGTGTATGCGTATTTGAGACCTAAATAAGTTGAGAAACTCACAGCAATATATTTAGTGCAATGTTCTTTTCTTAGGAAATTAAACGAAGGCTAAGCGTTGTTCATGTGAAATACCTTGCAACGTGTTTAGTTTTAAGTAAAAACAAACTAGATGAATGAAGCATTAATCATGGCCAAAATTAAACATCAATACATAACTATATTGCCAGGATGTAAAATGCTTTGAAATATGGCAGAAAATCAATGTTTTCATAAGTTTGTTCACATATCCCTGTTTATAATTTACAAGTTAAATATAGAAATGATCTAATTTTTGAAATAAGTTTATAAGATGGCACATTTGCTTGCTTTTTAATACTTTAATTTTAAAGTAATTCATTAAAATGTATATGATAAGCAGCTCTAGGGGATCTTACACGCTGCCTTTAAATACCTTACACATTTTATTAGCATACACATGTATGTAGGTGTTTTGTATAGCTTTGAAATAACATTATTTCACACAGGCTGTTAACGATGAAGTTTGAAGTCAACCTTTCTAGCTACTTAAATGATTAGTGTTACGTCTCTGTTCTCGTTTGTTAATTTTCCGTAGAAATTCTTGCCGAGAAACTTCAGCCGATACAAGTCCTTTCTTAAATAAAACTAGTTTATTCTTTCTCATTTCAAGTTTGTAATACACTTAATTTCCACAGTCACTTTAACTTCAGCATACGCTATAATTCACAAC
>NW_013665844.1:181829-182979 GCF_000517525.1 Limulus polyphemus | reverse complement strand
TCTTTTTTGGTTATACTATTAAGAGCTCTGAAGTCCACACAGCAACATTGGGTCCCATCCATCTTCTGGACTAACACAGTGGGAGCTGACCAGGGACTATCTGATTTCTCGACTATCCCTTCCTTGATTAGGCCATCCATGACCTTCTCCATCTCTTGTCGCTTTGCCAAAGCTATTCTTCTTGGAGGGATCTTTATTGGATGGTGATTGCCTGTGTTTATTTTGTGCTCCACAATGTCTGTGCAGCCGAAGTCATGATCTCCTTTCGAAAAGACGTCTGCAAAGTTTGCCAAAAGTTCCCTAACCTGAAGAGCATGTGATGATGACAAATGGACTGTGCTCTTCTTATAGAGGTCAGTTAAATGTTCTGGGAGTGTATGTTCTTTCTTTATAGTTGTATTTCTTGCTTTAACATTGACTGGCTCTACCTCCTGGCACACACCCAACAATGTCCTTTCCTGTCACATGTGACCTTCCAATCTTCAAATCCGCTGGCCTGGATGGGTCTTCCACTGCTTCCACAAGCATTGAGTTTCCTTGGGGATGTTCGTTTATTCTACCCCAAATTATATTCTCTGACATAGGGGGTATTGTGGTAGACTTAAGTGCTGTGACATGCAAATCAACAGATGTAGCAGCACTTACTGAAATTTGGCCTTTGTTGTTTCCAATCGTCATTTTATCGAAGTTAACTACACACTTCCTCGGCAGTAAATAGTCCAATCCTAATAGGCATTGATCTTCAGTGCCAGCCAATTATACTTTCTGTCTATTCTTCATGCCCATGAGCTCAATAGTTACCTACAGTGGTCCCCACAACCTTGCATAATGTCCTGTCACACCACAGAGCTTCTGTACTGCTTTTGGTACTCCTTTGTGATCCAGCACCTTGATACTTACAAGTGTTTGCTGAGATGCAGAATCTATGACAAAGTTGCACCTTTGACCACCCAGCTTTCTTGTCACGTAGACACTATGTGTGCTTGCCATTTTACACTTAGCTGTTGGGACTTTCACGATGGGGGTTGGTGAGTGTCTCTCAGCACCAACCACTACTGGTTTCCCGAAGCTGACTTGTTGGTGGTATTCTTCTTACACTGGCTCCTCATATGTCCTTGCTCTCCACAGTTCCAACAGCCTTTCTGAGTAG
>NW_013665844.1:172932-181027 GCF_000517525.1 Limulus polyphemus | reverse complement strand
GTCTGGAAGGGGCTTGCCGTTGACTGGGTTTGATTATGTCGATGGTTAATGTATCCTCCTTGTGTACAATATAATAAATCATCTTTTAATGTATTTAATTCGCTTTGAAATTTACTAAGCTTTTCCATTTGTACTTCTTGTTTCCTTTCTTGTTCCAGTAGCCACTGCTGTAGTCTTTCTTCTTGTTTATTTTCTCATTCTTCTTGTTTCTTTTCTTTTTCCTCCAACAACTCTTGTAATCTCTCTTCTTGTTTCTTTTCTCGTTCTTCTTGTTTCTTTTGCTGTTCTTGTATTGCTGCCATCAAATCTGCTAAGCTGTGTTTGATTTGCCACTTCTCGTTTTTTTTCTTTTCCATCCCACTCTCTGACACCAATTTGTTACGCCTGTGTTCGTTTGTTAATTTTCCGTAGAAATTCTTCCCGAGAAACTTGAGCCGATATAAGTCCTTTCTTAAATAAAACTAGTTTATTCTTTCTCAATTCAACTTTGCAATACACTTAATTTCCACAGTCACTTTAACTTAAGCAAACGCTATAATTCACAACGATTCACGAACTTTACTTATGGTCACTCGATTAACTGTGTCTATATCTTCAATCTCTCTATTTGCTATTCCAATTCCAATTGATTGTCTCGCTTTATTTGCCACGCTTATATACAAGAATAGAGGGCGTCTAGAACGCACTAGCCTCTTCTAGATACTCATCACGTGTTACCAGCGTCACGTGACTTCCGCTGTCGTAACATTACGTTTTAGGCATAGCTTTCATTCAGCATATTATTTCATAGAAATAATCTTTGCTATGAATATATTATATTAGAAAATGTAAAATTCTAAGTTATAAATGTAAGAAAGTAATATTTGATTTATCTGAAATAAATAATGCCCAATTTTAAACACAGTGCTTTATTTCACGAAACATTTAACCCTGGAATAAATCAATGCACTATTTTTCATTCTTGTACTTTTTGTTTCGAAAGCATGTTATTTTGATTTGACTTAATGCTTTATTCTTTCTTCATTCAAACAATTGTTCAGCAAGTCAGATGATTTTATGACTACGAGACAGTAGTTTACTATTGTTTTAAACCGTTTCAGATGATTTTATGACTACGAGACAGTAGTTTACTCGTGTTTTAAACCGTTTCAGGTGACTTTATGACTACGAGACAGTAGTTTACTATTGTTTTAAACCGTTTCAGATGATTTTATGACAACGGGACAGTAGTTTACTATTGTTTTAAACAGTTTCAGATGATTTTATGACTACGAGACAGTAGTTTACTCGTGTTTTAAACCGTTTCAGATGATTGTATGACTACGAGACAGTTGATTACTCGTGTTTTAAACCGTTTCAGATGACATTATGACTACGAGACAGTAGTTTACTATTGTTTTAAACCGTTTCAGATGATTTTATGACTACGGGACAGTAGTTTACTATTGTTTTAAACAGTTTCAGATGATTTTATGACTACGAGACAGTAGTTTACTATTGTTTTAAACCGTTTCAGATGATTGTATGACTACGAGACAGTTGATTACTCGTGTTTTAAACCGTTTCAGATGACATTATGACTACGAGACAGTAGTTTACTATTGTTTTAAACCGTTTCAGATGATTTTATGACTACGAGACAGTAGTTTTACTCGTGTTTAAAACAGTTTATATGCTTAGTCACATTTTGATTTGCACTCTGGTGGCTCGGCTGTAAGCTCAGGAGATTATAATGTTAAAAATCTGGGTTAGATCCCTATAGTTGGCATAGTACAAAAAAAGTCTTATGCAGTTTTGTCCTTTTCAAGAAATAATTTATAAATAAGCTTTAATTCATTTTCAATTAATTATTTTTTTCCTGGTAAACCAGTATTTTGTTTTCCATTAAAATGTATTTCTAAAATATTTAAAGCACTATGATTTTATCTCGTAACAATTTTTAATTACGATACTTGATCCTACAGACCAACGAAAACAATCTTCAAATGTATAAAAAAAATGTCAAAATATTAAATAATGGAATTCAATAATTTCATTGTACATTAACGTGTTACAAACTTTTGGAAATATTAAAATGATAAGATTTGATGAAGTTTTGTTCAAATAATAAGTATTTCATCAACTTCCCGTTTTTGTTTTTAAGTCACAGCAACCTAACTGACGACATAAGTCGAAGATTGTGAATATTACAAACAATTGTAATAATGCGTACTGATTGAATAAATTACTAAGGTAATGAGTGCTTTGGTTTTTTATATCGTTTATATGTTGTTAAAACGAAAGATATAGTGATTTTTACCCACCACACAGAATATCTGAACTTTTAATAATGCCTTGAGCAATGACCTATGAAACGCCATCACATGCTTGTTGTATAACCAGTTGAATATACAAAAAAAAGAGACAATATTTTTTTGCGATGATGAGAATACGTCACCTACTAGCAAACATGTTAATACCTGAACTGTTATGTTCAACTCCAGGTCACACGTAACACCGAAAGGATATAAATACTTAGCCTAATACTAGATTTAACACAGGAACAAGATGAAGCAACGTGTCGTTATCACGGTATTTCTGGTGTATCTTATGGGAACATTCCTAGACGGTCAACTTTCATGTCAGGACCATAAGGTCATGGATAATTTCAACGTTACACGGGTAAGTAATTTATCATAATTTTAGAAGAATAATCTGAATATGTAGAGGACAAATTCAGCGCTCTAATTCTCCATTGGATGAGATTTAACTTGAATAAAAGTAATCACGATTTCATAAACCATACAGATTAGGACTGAGTACTTTGTTTTATAACTTTATACTTTATAAACGTCATAAGCTTCATAATAAAGTTTAAAATTTTGGAGCTTATTCCCTTTTCATGAACTCCCAGTTAATAGTGGTATAAATAAATTAAATGTATGTATCGTATATGCATTGAAACAAATAAAAGTGATAATAAACATGCATAATAAATGTTTTAAAATTAGCAAGATTCGTTTAGTAAATCTAATCATTCCTTATCTTATGTGGGCTTTGTCTCTAATTAACGAACTTGTAACTTGACGTTTTCGTATATTTATTGATTCTGACTCATTCATATGTGATATATACCCGGATGAAAAATAAATCAAATGGAAACCATAATGTTGAACTCCGTGCTGATTGTGGTCTTTTTACAGATCATTTACACGACTCAATGGGAATTTCCGTTATGAAAATGCAATATCAGGTTTTTCTCTTATTTCTTTTTCAGTCATTTCAAGTTATCTTTTATGTGACAAACAGTTATTGTTGACATCTGTAATAATTATACTAGCCGCGACCCCCAAAACATTTGCGGTAGTTTTCATGCCCTTGCTGGAATTATGTGGTAGATCGTTAAATCCTGATCTATTTCAAAATATTTTTCGTGGTCAGACAAACAAACTCACGTACACGTAACTTTATTGAATAAAACTACACGTCAGGTAAACAATAAAGTTTAGTAATGGTATTTATAATAGTGTACAGAGTATGAAACAGTTATGAGCTTTCAGTGCATGACATGATTTTGCGAATTGAAGCAAAGAAACTCACCAACACGAATAATAAAACGTGTACTAAAGAAGAAAGTAGCTAAAGGTATTTGTAACAGTCTATGAAAACGAACAGAAGCTAAATTATTGCAAAGTAAAGTAAATGTAATGTTGTAATGAAGGCAAACTTAGCTGAATATGCAGAAATGTCTGCATGAGTGTTTGCAAAGTGATAAGCATACCGTTTTGAACGAACTGGGCATGCGTATTTTAGATCTAAATGAGTTGAGAAACCCACAATAATTGTATTTAGTGTAATGTTCTTTGGGGGGGGGGGAATTACACACGAGTTAAGTGTTGTTTGTATGAAATACTTTGCAACTAGAAAAAACTAAAGTTTAAATTGAAGCTATTCATCACGTGATGACAACGACTTGTAACATACTCGTTGTATTAAAAAGTTTGAATAAGTAAATAACAGGTAAGATGATACTGAATGGAAAAGCCAATATGCAATCCTGACTCCTCGGACAAAGGCATTTTTTTCTCACGATATGAGGTTTGTAGCGTTTGATCGAGAAATTTGCGAGAAACGTCCCGGACAGACAAACGCAAGCGTATTATTTATATAGATTAAGATAAATCAATATTGGTTTTATAATCATTTGCTAGCGGCAAAAAAATAAAATAATTATTACTTTCGTGGCATAATTCTAACATAAAAGATCTGGTTCTTTTGTTCTTCTCTTTAAACCAAGAAAGATATTGCTACCAAAACAAGTTTGATTTAAATTACACGGAACTGGAAGTGGAGTTTTCAACCTGAAAGGCATCTTATGCGCAAGTGAACTGAACCGAAGGTTAAACACCGCTAGGATTCAGGTATATCCTTCCCTAATTTTCAACTACTTAACAGAAACAAGTCAGCCACTTAGAAGCACCCGCTGTCATAAGGGCCTTGTATGACTCTTTGAACTTAATAATGGGTTGACTGACACTTTTGTAATGTGCTCACAGCTGAGAATGAGGAGCTTGTCCAGAGATATCATATTTCCGAACCTTTCGAACCATAACTCGTGACACTCTATTTTAAGAGACACTCGTTCCTTAAAGTATAAGACAGACTAAATTTATGAGTAGTGTTGCGTATCTGTTCATTTGTTAATTTCCGGTAAAAATTCTTTCCGAGGAACTTCAGCGATACAAGTCATTTTTTAAATTAAAACTAGTTTATTCTTTCTCGATACAATTTTGTAATACACAGAATATCCACAGTCAGTTTAACTTGACTAATTTTATAAAAACACGCAATAATTCACAAGGATTCACACACTTTACTTACGGCTTGACTCGATTATCTTCATCTTCAGTCTCTCTATCTATGCAATTCTCCTTTATTTGTCGGGCTTATATACTAAAAAAGAGGGCGTCTGGAACAGACTAGAATTGCCAGGACAACGCAAGATCCTTTGAAAATCTCATGACGTGTTACCAGAGTCACGTGACTTCCGCTATCGTAACAGTAGAAAGAGAGTTTTATACAGTGCTGAACTTACGGGATTGCCGTTGAACCACAGGGGGGAAGATGTGAAGTGAGATGGTTTGGACTATTTTATATAAATTAATATCCTGTGATTAGATGCTGCTAAACCATACATACGTTTTGTTATTATTTTCATAATGCTTTAGTTAAAGTGCATTGAAATAATAATTTGTCTAATTAGTATTGTTTTGTTGAAAATATACGTGTATTTGTAGTTGAACAATACAAGAACTGGATCTTTTTTCTCCTTACAGTTCATGGGCAGATGGTACGAAATCCAAAAAAGTTTTCAGTTGCTCGATTTTGGAATTAGGTGTGTAACGGTGGAATATAAAAATCTCGGGAATAATACCTTTAGCCTGATACACAAAGGAGTCGGAATTTTGTAAGCTTTCATATTATTATAAAATTTCATGTTTTACTCAGAATAATATTTTTCTTTCATACAAACTAGATATGTTTTAGAAGAAGTAGATAATTTTATGCTATTTCACTTCACCTTACTTTTTCACTGAGAAAGCAAACCGTAACGTCACAAATAGTTGAAAAGGAGATATTGTAAAAACCTGCTACCATAGTCAAGCACCTTACTCTCATACAGAAAAGCTATTTTCAACTTTGTTGAATAGCAAGTCCTCTTCGATACTTTTAACTTTATTTGAATTTCAGTTATGACTTTGAGAACTTAGAACATATTCAAGCTGTACATTTTTATCATATTGTGTTTGACATTTACCCTCTCCTCTAGCATACATTCCTACACTTTTTATTGCCTAATTGTGTGCATATTATAATTTTTTTTAAATTAGAAGTTTGTTTTTAATAACTAATATTATGTTAGAAGGAATAACGTATTAACCTTAAACTTTTTAGTTTAAATAATTCATAAACGTCATAGAAAATTTTGAAAATTTGACTTTATTGTTGTTTCATGAACTGTTTGGCATATTATTACCATCTCTAGGTCTTGGAGGAGCCTCCCTTACTCCCTACTCTTAGCAATTTGAACTATTTTAGTTTAGAGATAAATCATATTTACCAAAGCACTGAGGGTATAAAAAGAGGTGAACAAAAGAAATAATTCACCTTCTCTCTTAAAATGAAAAAAATATTTCCTCCCTGCTGCCAGTTAAAGAATCAACTCTGTTACTTCAGTAGATATTCTTGACCTGTACTCAAACATTTATTGCTATTACCTTACGAGGCGATACATTTTTAAACTTTAATTTTGCTTATACATCAGATAAAAAGACTTTTTATTATTATCAATATAAATGTGTTTCAAGACAAAAGTAGACCCTTCATTTCTGAAGTTGCATAAGTTGTGGCTTGTTCCTTACAAGAAAAGCTGCACTCTTGTAAAGCTACTGGTGGCGCATGTTCCTTTACAAAGTTACTGCGGCACAGCGGTATGTCTGCGGACTTACAACGCTAGAGACCGGGTTTCGATACCCGTGGTGGGTAGAGCACAGACAGCCCATTGTATAACTTTGTGCTTAACTACAAACAAACAAAATTACTGGTGGAGTTTGTGTTTGTTTATTAAAATAATAGCTGCGATTTTACAACGTTACCAATGACTTGTATTCTTGTTTATTACAAGAACAACTGTCACCATTCATAGTTAGTACTGGGTGTCGTGTGGCTATTAATCCAAATAGCCCTTGAACAACATAGTGTAACTGGCCAGTATTTGCATAGTTACTCATGTGCTAATTTATCATAATAAAAGATGTAATCATGGGAACTTAATGATGATTCATATGTTTATTTTGCACAGTAGAAGATGTAATCTTGGGAACTTAATGGTGACTTACGTGTAAGGATTTCCTATCTACATTTCCAAGACAAGGTTTTAACATGTATCAAATAAAGTTTTTAGATTTCATGATTTAGCGAATATATTTTACTAAAATATTCAGCTGTAAGAGCACAATACAGTTGTACAAATATCTATCAGTATTGTTACACAAACTTAAGAAATCCAATGAACTTTCAAAATGTAGACCTTCTTCCTCCAGGCTGAATTGTCAAATGTTTCTCGTATCAAGTTGATTTATTTTTCTGTGTTTGTAAGAATTAGATTTTGCGCATTTAAACAAATGTCGAATTGTATTGATTACACGTTCGTAGAAAGTACTACAATTAAATTATTCTTTTTGAAAAAAAAAAGCATCCTGGAGCCATCAACTCACAATTAGAACTTTTTTTTTCTATCACAACATGAAGATTTCTAAACTAAGGTCCACTGAAACAACCTTGTTATAGTAAACACTTCTAATAAAGTAGTAGATATTTGTTGTTTTTTTAACCATATTTTAATTTTTTGATAACCTGGTACGTTTTCGATAAAGGTGCGGAGCTGTAATTTGTTATCTGGTGTTTAACTTCGAGGTCTTGCAATGTGTAAAGTTAGAGTAATTCTCAGATCATGTTGATAGATACTACCTCTTCAATCTTATACAAACGTGTAATGAGATTATTATTCTTGTTTTCTATATTTAATGTTACCTGGAGTAAAACGAGCATTATTTGATTTTTTATTGATATAAAAATAAAAACAGCATAAATGTCTGAAACCGATCTTTAATAAAATAAGAAGACATAAAATAAACCATGAGAATTTTTCTGTCTACGCCTGTATAGAAAACCAATTTTCTGCGTCGTAAGCCTTACCAGTGCCGAATTCAGCAAATGTCCCATCAAATACAAAGCATCACTTTCTGTGGATGGAGACCAGGTTTTGGGGTCGGAAGTGGTTTTTGTCTAGGACGGAGCTATTGTTTTTGGAGTTTAATATTCGCATAGAGAATCCGTTTTTCATCACCGGTGACAATTCTGTCCAAAAATGGTTCACGCGCCAAAAGAGACGAAACAACGTTCACACGTTGGAAATGATGATACATGGGAGATTTCGTGAGGCACCCAAACACCTTTATGGAGTTTTCCCATATTCCTTAGATGTTTACGTATTGTTTCATGAGAGACATGCAATTTCAGGGTCATTTCACGAGTACGTTGTTTTTGGTTAGAC
>NW_013665844.1:166983-172922 GCF_000517525.1 Limulus polyphemus | reverse complement strand
GAGGCACCCAAACATCTTTATGGAGTTTTCCCATATTCCTTAGATGTTTACGTATTGTTTCATGAGAGACATCCAATTTCAGGGCCATTTCACAAGTGTGTTGCCTTTGGTTAGACTCAACAAACGTCTTCACAGCATCAATATCAATTCCAACATATCGGCCTCTGCCATCACAGTTTTTAAGGCTAAAATCACCTGAACGAAATTTAATGAACCATCGTTGACACTTACGAACGTTCAAAACATTTCTATAAGCTTCTTTGATATTCTTTGTGGCTACAGAGTCATTGTTTACCATCTTGTATTCAAACAGCATTACATGCCGAATGTGTGTTTTATTGTGTGCTATCACTATAAGGGATTAGAGTATTTATTTATTTATGCTTGTAATTTATAGGGACGCCATCAGCAGATGATATGCCTCCAATTTCACTGATCTCAACTAGTAGAACTAGATCCTCTCGTCATTTATTTTATTAGTTATCATTAAGTAGAAATTAGTATTTATTTATTTTTTCTTGTATTTAATTGCGTTGTACTAATAATCTTACGAGTTAATGTTATTGTAATAAAATATAATGATACGTATGATTAATTGATACTCAACACATACAATTAGTTGTAAAAGATATGATTATTAAAAAAGGGTTACGTAGTTAGTTCTTCTTGACTGGGGCGACTCCAACCATTTGAAACAAAGATAAAAAGAAATAGCCCTATCAGTGAAAAGGAAAGGACATTAAATTTTTAGGTCTTTAGTTATTACGAAGTTATAAATCGCTATATAGAGACAATCAGTAGTTAACAGATAGGTAGGTAAGAGGTACTTTAACGTTACACATCTGTTGTTTTTTGGCTGCTCGATCTCTTTGGTAATATATGCAATCCATGATAATGTGTTCCGGATCTTCAAGATTTGGGCAATGGCTGCATTCACCATTGGGATGTGCTTTAATTTTGTAGATATGTCCATTTAGACCTATGCAATTAAAACGGAGGCGTGTTATGATATCTTCTTGGCGTCTATTCGTACATGCATACGTGATGTGAGAAGAAACAACAGGAACAATTTTCTTGTATATATTTGATTGTTTCACTGAATTCCATCTGTACTGCCAGGAATCTAAAATGAATTTATCGACTTGGCCAGAGGTCACCAATTTCAACAGAAACGTTTGTGACCCAAGGATATGTTAACGCATCCTTGGAAAGACGATCAACAACCTCATTTCCCTGGATTTCCACATGGCTAGGTACCCAGAGAAATTTGATGACAATACGGGGGTATAAACGGACAAGGCATGTAAATACTTCACTCGGTAACATTGGATTAGATGAAAAGGAACCATAGTCACTAACTATCAGAGCTTTTGTAACATCTGAATCTTCTAGCCATAGAAGTGCGTGTAGGATAGCAAACAGTTCAGCCTTATATACAGATGCAGGTGCAGTTTTAAATGCTTTTCTGATGTTGAGATTTTTGATATAAAATGCCGAGTAATTAAAACTGGTAGACTTGGAGCCATCCGTAAATATTCATGTATAGGGCAGAGAAGCCTGCTAGTTTTTCCTTAGCCAAGTACAAAAGCAAGTAACTTTGCTCCCATTTTTTTTTCAAGTATAATGTAGAGTGACGTCGACATCAGGGGTTGGAATCTCCCAAGGAGGAAAGGGAAAATATTGGTATTTAGCAACGTTCTGGGGGTTCACAGCTCGAGAAAAAGTATGCAATTTTAACTGACATTGGTGAGTTTTTTCGTTGCAAGGTTCCGTAATAATCTCTCCAATCCTTTTGAAAGAAATTAACGGGATAATCATAGTACAAAGACTTTGCTATAAATTTGAGTTGCATCTTCCGTCTCTGTAAGTCAAGGGGTAGGACGCCACAGTCTACTTCCATGGCTGATATATGGGTGTGTTTCAATGCTCCACAACATAATCGCAAGCATCGATTTTGAATAACGTCCGGTTGTTTAAGGACTGAGTAACTCGCAGAGTCATAGATTATACTGCCATAGTCAATAACGGATCGTATTGAGCTTTTATACACAAGTAATAGTCTTTTTGGACGCTCTCCAATGTGTGCCCAACACACATTTAAGCAAATTGAGTCGTTTAGTACATTTTTGTGAGACATAGGTGATATGACGCGTCCAACTTAACCTGGAATCAAAGATAACTCCAAGAAATTTGTATTGGGTGACGGAGGCTAGTTGGTGGTTATTAAAAACTAATTTCACTGTGTTTAAAGTACGAGAAAAAGGGAGAACTAAAGACTTTCGGGCTGAAACCGTAAAACCCCATTTAAAAACCAATCGGCTAAATTATCCAGGTTTGTTTGAAGACAGGTTTGGATATGATTGATATTACGACCAGTTTTCCAGAGGGCTAAGTCATCAGTAAAATACTATAATTCGTGCCGTTACTAATAAAGGAAAAACTAACGTCATTAATCATGAGAAGGAACAAATTAGGGCTAATAACACTACCCTGGGGAGTGCCATTTTCTGAGACTCTTTCCCCAAAGACGACTCCATTGACTCTGACCTTAAAGGATCTATTTGAAAGAAATTCTTTAACCCAGTTGAATAGTTGGCCATCAAAACCGTAACTATTGAGTTTATATAACAATCCTTTTTTTCAGACCATATCGTATGCTCTTTCAATATCCAAGAACACAGATACTGCCTTACCTCTGTTGCACAATGATTTGTTGACATCTTCATGTAGCCGCAACAGATGATCAAGCAGACTTCTTCCAACGGAAACCAGACTGAAACTTGTCAAAAAGTCTATGTTTTTCACAATACCAATGCAAACGGTTCGCAATCATTCGTTACATAATTTTACACATAGTAGAAGTAAAAGCAGTTGGTCGATAGGATGTAACAGAGCTTGGATCCTTATCTGGCTTAGGGATTGGGCAAATTATTGCGTGCTTCCAGGCTGAAGGGAGGGTTCCTTCATTCAATATCTTATTGAAAAATTCCAGCAGTTTTATCAAAAAATTTAGAGAAAGATTTTTATAGATTTTAAGGAATTCTATCGTCACCAGGGGCCGAGTTTTTAGACGTCTTTATTGCTTGTTTAATTTCACTGATATTGAATTTAGCATTCATCGCATTACTATTATTTGACATCTTAGTAATAGTGGTGGAATTGTCATGTTCAAATAATTTCTTATATTTCGAAAATTCGGTTGAATAATTGCCAGAACTGATGATATGGGCAAATTGATCAGCCAGTGCATTCGTCTTTTCAACATCCGTCAAATATGCTGATCCAGGAGTTTTAAGTATAGAAATAGGGATAGAACCCCCACCCTTCATACGCTTCACGAATTTCTATATTTTGCTTGAATCTGATGAATGGTTTAAACGAGAGCAGCACTCACGCCAGAAGTTTTGTTGGAGTGCTCGAATCGTTCGTTGACAAATGGACTTCTGCTTTTTATATTTAATATAATCGTCTAAGAGAGGTGTTTTAAAAGCTTTCTTCCTACTCTTATTTTTTAAATTTAACTCTTTTCTTACATTCCATATTCCAATAAGGGGTTTGATGTTTGCCACCATCTGTGGATGATTGTGGGATAAATTTCTCTGCTCCTTTAAAAATAATATTCACTAGACGGAAATATACAAATTCGACAGAGGAAGACATATCTATGTTTTGAATGGATAAATCGAGGAACATACAGAAGTTGAACCAGTTTGCTTTGCTAAATTTCCAGAAGGTCGTTGGACTCTTAACTTCAAAAGGGACTTTAACAGATGTAATTACCGGGAGATGATCACTTCTCAGGTCATCATCTATAACATCCCAGGTAGCAAGACTACACCACTTTATCAGATTCCATAACTAGATCTCCGAGAATCTGACCTCGACGGTCTAATTTGGTTCCACCCAATAAAGGGTTGTGAGCATTAAAATCTCCAGAATGATACTGTTTGGAAGAAAAAACTCTCGATACTCAGCAGGATCAATGTCGACACCAGGATTATAAATATTAAATATCGTTACTCTGCCCAAAGAAGTCTCACAATGAACCCCAACAGCTTCTACACTTTCTGGGCAAGTAACGACAGTGAAGAGCAAGTGATTCTTGACAAGAGCAAGAACACCTCCCTTTGCTGAATGTTCCCGATCTTTTCGAATAGGTTTATAACCGTGTATGCAGAATTTTATATGGGGTTTGAGAAACGATTCCTGAATACAAATAACATCGGGATTTATGCAGTGAGTTTCAAGGTAACCAATGAAGAATGGAGCATGAGCCTTAATGCCCCTGACATTCCACTATAATATTTTTAAAGGACCTATTGTTTATTTGTAGGTGAACTTACTTGGTAGAGTTCATAAAATGATTCTGGATTAATATCAAAACCAAAAATGGTACTTGCTAATTCGGTTATGAAAGATATTTTCGATTTTCTGCAATTCTTGTGCCAAAAGGACTGGACTTGATGCCATCGAAATTATTTGGGCTACGAAAGTAACGATTTTTCAAATAGTTGAGGTGACATACGAGGGTTATTATAAGCACTATCCTTTTGGGAAATGTTATCGTTACGTTCGTCAGAAGGTCGGGGTTGCTGCGGTTCTTTAGGCAGACGTTTTGTTTCCACTGGTTTTCGTTTCCGAGCAACAATTTTAACTGCTTGGGCGTAACTTAGTTTTGACTGTACTTTAACAGCCTGGACCTCCTTTGCCTCTTGAAATTTTTCACAGCCCTTGTATGCTGCCGAATGTTCACCCCGACATAAACAAAATACTGGAGTCTGCTTAGTACAGTCCTTTACGTTGTGATTTTCGCCACACCTTTGCAATATGACCGTAAAGTTGGCACTTAAAGCATCGCGTCGGGTGGCGGATAAATTACCGGACAGGAAAAGACAAAAAGCCGAGATGTACTCTCTTAGGTAGGGTTGTAGTCGAAAAATGGAGTATAATGGAACTTATAGGTTCTTTAACTTTTAAGTCTTTATTGTAGCGCATCATTCTTACTGCCTTCGTAATACCCTCTATGGTTGTACAGTCCTCTTCCGTAATGTCGAGGTAGACACCATGAATGATGCCCCTAAAAGAAGATGGGGGAATGTCTTGAATTTGGAAACGAATTTTGTATCCACAAATGTTTTTATTTCGACACAATAATCTCGACTGCGAGTATGAACAAACTACCGTAATACGATCTGTTTGTAACTGAATCCTTTCAGTAGGCCCAGTTAGATCGTTAAAGACTCTACTCAAGAGCATGGGATTTCCCTTAGCTATATTGATGTCCGGGGAAGTAAGGAAGACTATTTGTTTTCTGTCCCGAGTTGTCTTGTTGTGTCCGAAAGATTCTTTACTAGAGCCAGAATCAGATATTACTATTTTACTTGAACAGTCCCTATCTAAATCCATGCCATTTGACTCACCCACGATGCAGGAATCAGCCGAACCATTCACATACAGGCGAAGCTCGTCCGCTTCCTTCACCCCTCTCTCTCAGCAGTACTTCTAATTCGCTCTCCGCTAATTGGCATACTGCTTCCGGAATCCGTCGATTTCTACCGTATTCGGAATTAGAGTATATTAAACTTTAAACAGGATACGCTAACGTGACGTTTAGGTTCGTTTAACTATTATACGTGATGTACGTTTTTTTGGGGTGGTTAATGAAAGTGTTCTAAAACGCGCTATTAATTTCTTGACGACCTAATATATCGTTATTATTAACAGCTGCAATAAATTCCACAAACATGTAATATGTGACAGGCAAAACAGGGCTGGCTCTAACGTTTCAGTTACTTGTGTTTTTAACTGATCAGTTTACGTTCTATGATTCTGTATTTTTTGTTAATGTATATTATTTTAGAATATAAACGAACTAAATATATGTCCTGAAGTTAGGTATACGATTCAAGAAAAATGAAAATACTCTTGTGATAATTTAC
>NW_013665844.1:156079-166199 GCF_000517525.1 Limulus polyphemus | reverse complement strand
TAGCGTTGTAAGTCCGCAGACATACCGCCGTGCCACTGGGGGGCGTCAGAATGTGTAATATTATAACTATCATAAGGCAAAAATTACTATGACAAGATAACGTAAATCACTCTCCTCGGTTTATTGTTGTACAAATGAAGGATCTGGTGGCTAGTGATGTGATCTGAAATGCAAATGACTGGTCATTCAGACCTTTACGATATATATATACTGGTCTGACACAGTCTTACGTAATCTGACACAATGAAAGATACTGAAGTGTTAAAAGTACTCTAAGTTGTCAATTAATTATGACTAGACCTCAAGGAACACATTTGTTTAACACATGTAGACAATCATCGATTGAAAGGAAGTCGGCTAATCAAAGCAGACTTGTGATGAATTACTATAAATGTATCAAAGTGTTATTAGCAGAATATGTAAAATCACTTACGCATCAATGATACAAAGACACCAAAATAAAACAAATCATCATCCATAACACAAGGAAATGACTGTTTTCTGCTGATTCTGACTCGCCACAATCAGTGGATACGTGTTGTGAAACTGAATAAAATGTTTAAAGCTGCAACTGGTCGCTATATTAGAAACGCATTCCAGAGGAGTGGTTTATATAGTAGATGCTCAATAAGGTGCAGCTGCTCGCAACATTGTACATATATGTTCGTCTGCACTGGTACTAAAAACAAGTCCAGTCAACCAACGATTTGTGAAGCAGTTTTCTGTTTTTATAGGTAAGTCACGCTTCACACTGTAGCTCGATAATAGGCGTATATTCATTTGGACAAAATCTGGAAAATATCAATCCAATTTTTATAGGAGAGATCGTCACATGTAGTGGTGATGGAAGTATGATCTAAGCAGGAATATGCTTGGTAGATATACCAAACTCTACATCTTGTGTAATGGCCCCATTAATGCCACATGTAATGGGAACTATATCTTATGACCACCCTTGTGTTGACAAATGCTCGTATAATTGGCCCTAGCATAAGTTTAATGGATGATATTGTTTGTTTTATTTTGCTAAGCTTTTCGATACACTCCTTGAAGAAAAAGGTATCAGCACAAAGGAGTGGCCTGCACTTTCATTTATTCTCATCGAACATTTTTGAAATACACTTGGGAAATGTACTGCATCCCGTCAAATGAATCCAGATACTAAAGCTCTTTGAAGATAACTTTTTTCAAAGAAGTGGTTGACGAAATTTCATGGCCTTATCAAGAGTTTATTTTTATGTATGTAACGCTAGTGTCAAAGCTGTGCTTGCTCTTCATTGCTGCAGTGAAATGTCATGAACTGTAAAGATTTTAAAGTCACCTCTTCCAAATATTGATTTGAGAGTGTGAGCTAAATGACTAGTTATCATTACAATAATATAAATTTTAACTTTTCATTTATTGTTTTGTGTATTGTATATTTGAGACGTATAGGAATTTAATATAGAACACGTAATAACTGTATGGCTGATACATATAAAATGATATAATAATGGTAATTCTAGGGAAAAAAACATTAAAGTATACAAGCCGTTTACAGACCAGAGAGAAAGCTTTTGGGCTACTCTTGTCTGACTGGATAGTATGATTTGACTGTCACTTTTATAGCACACTTATAGCCCAATGTTCGAAGTGCCTTTTTTTTTATGCGAGAAGGGAACATGAACTATGAACTTTCGGATTCACAGTAGAGAAACACTAATCACTAGGCCAAGAGAAGACCTATTGAAATATACTGAGATCAAAGATTGCCGAACATTCATCCAATTGATCCTTTACATGTTATCACAAAATTCCACCATCAGTGAAAATATTTCGTATGAGAACGAAAAAGATGTCAAATTTTTGAACCCTATGGACGATAATCGTTTTTTTTTTTAATTTGAACAACGGAATTGACTATATATTTTTAACATCCATTCTGCAGGTCAGGGAGACATGTTTGTTGTGTTGGTTCCCAAACAAAGCTTTCAAGTACTCTCTTTTATGACATTCTTAAAAGAGATTTGAAATCCCTGTGATATCAGAAATCTGAATAGCCTACCAATGTGGCACTAGTTTTCAGTCTTTGAGATAGTAAAACCCAAACACCCATCCAAAATTCCATACGAAACACAATAGTAGCCACACATGTTGCGCAATACAAGATCTGGTTCCTCGGCACTCTAACTAAGGCCGTTTTCTCCTTGGCTTTGTAGAGAAAGGCTCAACTAAGCTTACTTGCCGCTTAGAAGTGCGGAACCTACTTGAACATGAACACTTCTAATTTGTGCAACAGGAACACAATCTGGCCATGCCCCTAACCTCGTCATCTTTGTGGCGGAACACTAGTGAGAGATTATTTCTTTTGACAGAAAAATGTAATTTTTTGATATTAACATAACGATTTTTTATCGGCATACATTTTGTTTTCCTAATTCGCCGACCGAGAACCGTGACATCCATTTGTAACCCAATCAATATTCTAAATTCCGTCTCCGTGACACGCAGACTGAGTGTTGAAATAACAGTGACTGATAATGTTTTTGGTACTGTCTGCCTCTCGTGAAAAAAAATAGTATGCGCCATTTATTTGAGAAACTCGTTATGAATGAGCAACGGAAAGCAAATATTCCATCTTATAGATAAATTTTATTACATTTAACACATTTAGTATGGATTTTTTATGTGGCATCGCGTTTGTTTGACCGATTATTATGTATGTAAAGAGAGTTTCGGCACACTAAAGTTAATAGGGATTTCATTTTATCAGCATTTATTTAGTTTATTGTAAAGTAGAACAAATCTCACAAAGCTGCAAAGACCTAATTGTTTACATTTCTTGTTCGCCACATTTTTGACTAAGCCACGAGAAGAAGCAGTCTAAAGCAGACCTTGTAGTTTTAAACTCTGAAACACCTGCCAAGATGAGGCTGAAGTACGAAGCACGTAAGTGGTATATTTGTTTGCTAAACTACCAAACTTAAGAAAAAATTTAAATCTATCTATCTGTATCAAAAAGTAATTAAAGCTCACAATGAATAACATATCCCATATTAGCTAATAAGTTTTAACACAGAAATTCAAATTATTTTAACCTTATTGTCAAGGCAGCTAAGTCAGTGAAAAATATTGATATCAAACAAAGCTTTTTGACGACTTTAATTGGAAATCTTTGCCTAAAGTAACCGAAAAGATAACAGTTTGTCTATTAATTAATATGAACTGCATAAATAAAAAAATTCTGTTTACTTTTCAACAATAAGTTAAAAAGAAATCATTTTATTATAAATAAATTTATATATTTTGATGCAATCTATTTGAAATAGTTATTTACTAATACAAGTAGTAAAGTAACAGACAGATTACAACGAAGAAATAATTTTATATTTTCAGTTCCCTATATTGAGAAATACTTGGTTTTGGATACAGATTATGACAATTATGCTATAACATGGTCTTGTTTGGAGTTACTACCGAAAAGGAAGTTTAGGGGTAAGAGGAGATTAATGACGTTCGTTAAACATGAAATGCAAACATCAGCTAATCTAACCGATATAAACGTCAGTGTGCCACGCCATGCACCGTCGGTCGATTTATCTAAACAGCAAGAGTCATAAAAGCCAAAATGCATTTATCCAGGTAGAATAGTTCGATTACTGTCTGGCCATTACGACTGACAGGGGTGCAAGGGAGCCGTGAGGGGGGAGGGGTGCCTAATCGATGCTAATATTGTTGTTAGTCTATGTACTGAATGTATAAAATGAAATCTATAGGCAAAAAGCAACAAAAAAAAACCTGGAAAAATATTTGTTGCTTTCTTAATTTAGAGTCTCCGTTGATTAAAAAGGTTTGTTTCGTATTAAAAACGTTGGAGATATAACAGAAAATAGCTTAATTCAGAAACGATTTAAATTTAAACTTGAATCGATATTTCTATTTTCATGGTAAATTTTATGCCCACTACGTCTTTACTTTAGGCTTATTATATCAACACTTACTACACTTATCTAAATCGTAATGGGCAAATATTAATCGAAATATTTTTATCGGGATAAATGCATTTTGACTTTTATGCATGCGTAACGTGACACACACTGGCTTTTGTATAGATTAGATATAGTCACATTGAACATCATTCTCAGATTTATTCTGGAAAAACAGAGCTAATCATAATGTAGATATTTGCTTTGCCATTATTTGTAAAATTTTAAAATATTTTACTCATACATTAATTTGCTTAAAACTATATGTTCGGATTAGCTATCGGTTTTAGTAATTGGATAACCTTGTTATTTATGATAGGCCAACGTTTATGAAACTAACTTGGTTTGTTTGGTAAGAGAGAAGGACATTTTAAAAGGTCATTATTTATTGATAAAGTACAGCATAACATAAACAAAACAAACATATGCTAACGTATGATATCACTCTTGGAATTTATACCAAGAGAGAAGGTACAAAGATAAAAAAAGTATTCTCAAAACACTGTTTTTATAAACTATTTAGGTCAAACCTACCTTTATCTGTCATTTCACGGTTCTTTACTCAACTTAGTTCATAGTTCATTTTTAAGTTTTTTGTTATTCTACATTAATGCTATTTTGTTAACTACATGACTTTAAATCAGTATACTACTTTTTTGCTATAACTTTCACAATGATTAATGATTATTATCAGGGTATCTATTACAGAGATCACATTATGAGTATTAGTTTTTCTTAATGATTTTAGATAAAAAATGTCATTATTTGTACCGATTGACACAAAGAAAATATAAAATATTGATTATCTGTTTCGTCAAATGTAGTACTAAATTATAAATGTAATTCTTACTACATAAATGTCACGTAACTTTTGTTCTTAAATATAAGTGCCAACTCCATTGTATGAAATATTGTTTCTTTAATTAATTCATCCAGACTTTTATAGATAATATACAAATATCATTTGTTAACGTCATAAGATAGGAAATACTAATGCAATAATCACCAAATATCAGTTTCACAGTTACTTTTTATATTTATTTTAAACTTAAGAACAGGTTTTCTTTGTAAGTTTTTTTTTTTTTTTTTTTTGATTACGTACCAGCAACATTAGAATTGGAATTATCAAAAACTTTATAACTTTGTTGTGAAAAACATTTATAAAAAATAACTCATATTTTATATTCATTTATTTTTTCCATGTCATATTTATATTAATTTGGTTTTATTAAACATAAAATTTAAATATATATTTCAGAAATTTTGACTATCTTCGCTCGAAAACCCAAGATAAGCCAAGAGCTCCAGAAATTCCTGAATGATTTTGTAGTAAAAAGGCATATAAATACGATTCTTTTAACTGGAATTAATCAAGACAATTGTCCTGAATCATAGACTGACCACGACATTTTGTGTTACTTATTATTCAGCGTAATAAGTATGTTTTCATGCAGTTCTGTTTCCGAATCTCATATTTATATTAAAAATGCTTTTCCGGAGTTTGTAATTTATCTGAGGAGAAAAAATATATACAAAAAGCAAAATAAAAAATATATTACTTCACTTTCACAAACGTATCAAAATTACCTGTAGGAAATGTGTTATTGATTTCGATATTCAATATCATTAATATTATGTACTACAATCTTTTATTTTAATTGCTTACATACCCTAACATTAGTTTCAAATATTTTGATTTTCCGAAAACATATTTTATATAACTGATATTTGCTGTGTTTGATAACTTCCAATTTTTATGTTTACCAGCAGTGCTCTATTTATATAGGTAACGACTGTATTATTTATTTTTTTACACAAAAATTTACCATTTATTAGAGAAATGATGCTAGAGGGCTGAAGCCTTCTCAGAAAGTAAATCTTCAGATATTCCTCATACGAAACATTCTACGATCAAACTAAACTGAAGTTCACATATTCATCTTAACAAATCAAAAGCATTAAAGTTGTCACGTAACGTGTATTCTTTGTGTTTATAATTTTGCCACATTTGTAAATATTACATTATATTTAAAGTTTTGTTATATTAAAGTATATAATATTACTTGCAGTGTTGGCGTAAAACGTATGTATGGGCAGGAGAGCGGTTTTTTGATTACTCGTATATTAATAAAAGGTATAATATTATTAAAAGTACTATAACTGTTTACGATATTTACCATAACACTGTGGCACTGTTAAATTTATTTGAAAGAACCAAATAATTAGTCTAAACTTTAAAACAACAATTATTGTTTTAGTTTTGTGTCTTATTGCATTCTCTTAGTAATTCGTTTCGTTTACAGTTGTCACATAATTGTATAAGATAACAACTACTTTACAATTGCTGGAAACAGGAATTTTCGAAGTAGAATGGATGTGGCTTGAAAGTTTTTTTGTTTTTTTTTAACTTTAATGGTTACACATTTTGGCAGAGCGACAGTCATCTTCAGGCTAGTCAGCTTTATTTCTAGCAGGGTGGTTAGCCTTTGGAATAGGTTACCTTCAGGTGTGGTGGGTGAAGTTAATTTAAAGGAGTTCAACGAAAGGCTTGATAGATATTTGAATGATAAGGGCTAGCTTTGACTTTTTTAGCGTTTAGTTTAATTTTTATTTGAAAGTTTAGTTTAGCGGATGTGACGGCCTAGATGGAACATTAGGTCCCTTGTTGTCTATAAATTATATGTCCATCTATGTTAGTAAATGAGGACATTTGTGCATTGACATGATTATAGTTTTATAAGAATAATCATTTGTGATACTACTACAGTGAGAAATGCAGTGCCATCACGATGATTATATGCCAGGAAGATCATACATATGTATTGATCTTGCTCCAGTGACACCGTCGTGCCCCCCAGTGGCACAGGGGTATGTCTGTGGACTTATACCCCTATAAACCGGGTTTCGATACCCGTAGTGGACAGAGCATAGATAGCCCTTTGTGTAGCTTTGTGCTTAATAAT
Source organism: Limulus polyphemus (assembly GCF_000517525.1). Taxonomy (NCBI): domain Eukaryota; kingdom Metazoa; phylum Arthropoda; class Merostomata; order Xiphosura; family Limulidae; genus Limulus; species Limulus polyphemus. The sequence continues at coordinate 159,271 of NW_013665844.1, read as the reverse complement.
AAATAACCAACCAACCGACACCGTCGTATTCCTTGTTTGCTCTTTATTTTATTTCAGCCGTTTCTACATAGATTAAATACATAAAACTATATGATGCAACTCCCCAGATTGTGATGGGTTTATCAACAATCTCAGAAATGACTTCTTTCGTTTCTATCTATTTTCACATCTCGAAAAATTTTCTTACAAAAATATAAGCTAAATAAAAAATTGGGAATTTAAAAACCTGTAAATAGAGATCATAAAAAAGTAAGGAAACAAGGCTGTAGATACTGTAGACATTATTTATCCAAACTACAAACCCTATTTTTCGCTCAACGCTGTTACCTAGAATTACATTTGGTGAAGTCAAAAAAGGAATTTGTAGTTTGAGTAAATAATGTATACAGTATCTTTAACTTTGTTTCCTTACTTTTTTACGATCCCTAATGTCTACAGTATCTCTAGCTTTGTTTCCTTACTTTTTTACGATCTCTATTTGCAGGCTTTTAAATTTCCAATTTTTTTATTTACCTTGTTGGCTGGCTTTTTTATGCTCAACTATGGGCAAAGGATTACTTGAGTAGTTAACTTTATACACTGTAATGATAATAAACATAGCTAATAGCTAGATGATTCACTGTAGCTATTGGCTATTTGATCGCATTAGTTTGAGATGTAAAATGTTAAGCTGCAGCTGGAGATTTGTTTGAGAATAAAGTGAGCATTTACTGTTTCTGTGTAACTAAATTATCTATATATACTGCATAGTAATGGATAAATATATGCTTACACTAAGACACAATCCCCCTCTAAGCGCGTATAAAATTTTACCATTAAAAAAGCAGCCTTTTCAAGTAACACATATACGTCTAAAACATCGCTTAAAATAAATCTTCTTGTCTTTTAAAGTAATTATTCTACAAATCTGTGTAATAAAATTTGATATTATGTGCATTATTTTTTTACTCTTTCACTTCATACATAATATAGGGGTTGGCTACCTAAAGACACCGACTGTATAGTGTACAAACCATTGAGTTTCTACATGTTACAGTCATGTAATGTTCATCCATTATTGGCTGGTAATTCCCGTTTCAGCCAAGTAAAGCTTTTGAAAAGAACATCAGATGTTCGTAAGAAAGCTAACTTCAAGGGGTAATGATAACATCGTTTACACTAGAATTATGATGTTTTTAGCTCATGTAAAATATAGAAGAAACTAATCAACTTTCAATACCACTACGACATTCGCAGTAATTTATTTAGTATTCTACAAGCGGTTTGTGTGCAATATACCAAGCCGTTTTTATTGTAGGCTGGCAAGAGAATAATATTTAAAAGAAGAATTACAAACGGACCGTTTTGAGCGGATTTTCATTTCCTTGAAAGTCTAACATGTGTGCTTTTTAATGTATACAGTGTTAGCAGTCAATAATAAATATTTACTGTTTAAGGTGTTTTTTGCTCGAACGTTCTATGAGAGTTTTGTGGTTCATGATATTTCCCGAAATTATTTTAATAAGTAGACTTAAATCAGAACTAAATTAAACGAATAGTGCTGCAGAAGTATTTTTACTATTATAGATTTCTCTGCTTGTCATATACATTGTTGGTTTTTGCTAATCATAGTATCACACGAAAATGAATTTAATAGCTTGTGCATTCGATAAGGATGAATTAGCAGGAAGATGTGTTCTCGTATTAATTTTTAAGTATAAGTTTTAACTTGTTTGATACTAGTTTAATTTATTTTAGTGTATAAAGACAAGATATGTGACACTAAACCATAAAGTTCTCCATGACATCAGCAGTAAAGTTTAGCAGCATCAAAGCGTAATGCCTATAACAATGTATAAACAGAAAACCAACAAGTTAACTACATTCCAACATTTCTCCACGTTAATTCCACGCACGTGCCCGACTGCGCATGTGTTAGAAAATTTTCAAACCTTTAGTGAACATAAAATTAAAAAGAAAATAAAAATCTGGTACGTTTCTCATATCATAAAATGTTACTAAAACTCTAGTTCGAGCCTAAATTATTCAGTAGAAACCTGGAAAGACCTATAGACATTAGAAGGGTTAAAGACATTCAAACTCTCGAAAACTGTAAAGTTGATATCGACTGTATTTTGAATAAGCACCAGTTATGTATGAAAAACGTGTGAACTGAGAGAAAACTAGCATTTTTTCCGCAGTTCACGAGCAGAAAACTACGGTAAAATTTGGGAAGCTGCTCTACTCCAAGATCCTTCAATTATTCCACGTATATTCAGAAAACCCTTAAATGAAACAGGAAATTAGAAAATGTTCGGAGTCGAAATTGAAGATCTTTATACCTGGTAAAAGTTTGGGAAGATTGCAGTCAGATGAAAAATAATGTAGTGAGGATATATGGGCATTAAAGAAACTGGTTTGAAAACCAGCAAAGAGCCTTATAGAAGAATTTTTCAAAAACAAAATATTTCGGTCAGAAGAATCAATGGTATATTGCTATAACGTTAACTGTTAAAATTTCCAAAAGATTTTTACAGAAATGGTTTATCTTAAACAGTGCAAAAAAATGCAATCATCAATGTGTAGGACATACATAGACAATTCTTAGAGAACGTTTCAACAACCATAAATCTTCTATTAACACTGGAAAAGATTTCCCTGTTGCTCAAAACTTCAACCAACCCGATCATTCCGTTAACGATGTTGCTCTCATTGGCTTTGAAACAGGATTCAAAATTAAAGCTGACAGAGAGATAAAAGAAGCTTATTGGATCGCTAATCTAAACAATGTTTGACCTTTTGGAACCAACTTAGATCCCGAAATGAGGGATCTCCGATTATTGGTTTCATCTCTGTCAGAAAAATAATTTTTATTCTTTGCTTATTTCTTTCATATTGTGTGAACCCTATTTTTTCTAAAACTTACTATTTATTTAAGATAATTTTCAATATCTGTTTGTATAAATTAATTAGCTTAACAATTTTTTATCAATCAGTCTCCAGGTGTCACCTTTATTATACTTAAACAATTAAGTATAGTTCTATTTATTTCTTTTTTAACCATTTCTAAAGCAAAATATCCTTTTTACATAACACTCTCATCGCCGATCACATTGTACTGGAAATGAAACACACTTACACCAGTACATGGAAAAATATTGTTACGTCTCCGGTCGTTAGTTAATTTCCCGTATAATTTCTTTCCAATGAAAC
>NW_013665844.1:154115-155093 GCF_000517525.1 Limulus polyphemus | reverse complement strand
CTGCACCATTCTTCCCTCATACCCATCCAGTAAAATCTTTGTCGTAGGTGACTCAATGTCTTCTTAACTCCGAGATGTCCTCCTTTTAAACTATCATGGGATTGACGCAGCACAATTTCCCGTAACTTTCTCGGTATAACCGTTTGCCAGGTCGTCACTTTCCCAGCTGCAGTTTCCCATCTCCGGAGAAGAATACCATCTTCAAGCTTCAACTGGTCCCATTGTGCCCAATAGTTCTTTGTCACAGGGCTTAGACTAGACACCTTCTCCCAAGCAAGGTGCAAAACACTTGCTTTTAGAAAATCAATTATTGGCTTCAATTCTTGGTCTTTCTTCTGCTCTGATTTAATATCTATACCTGGTTCCATTTCACCATCATCAACTCCTTTAGTCACTTTGACTTCACCTTGATGACACCTAGTTAGCTCAACCTCCCTTTTGCAGCAATGTCTGCAGTCATTTTTGGAGGGTCTTCGGCTCAGTCCATCGGCATCTCCATGAGATTTTCCTTCTCTGTATTCAATATCATAATTATACTGGTCTATCCTTCCGATCCAACGTGCCAGTTGTCCCTCTGGGTTCTTTAATGATCTTAACCAGTGTAATGCAGCATGGTCTGTTCTGATGGTAAACCTTGCACCATCAAGGTAAAGATGGAATTATGTCAGACTCTTTACTATAGCAAGGAGTTCCCTCGGTGTTACACAGTAGTTTCTCTCTGGTCTACTCAAAACCCTACTGAAGTAGGCTACCATATGCTCGTTTTCGCCCATTTTCTGAGACAACACCCCTCCAATTCCGACATTACTAGCATCACAATCCAGTGTGTACGGCAGTGAGAGATCTGGAAGCTTTAAAAGTGAAGCTGAGGCCAATTTTTCTTTCAATGTCTTGAAAGCATGCTGGCAAGAAACTGTCCATTCAAACTTCTGGCCTTTTTGGTCAAATCATATTGTGGAGCAGCTATAGTTACAAAGT
>NW_013665844.1:151295-153624 GCF_000517525.1 Limulus polyphemus | reverse complement strand
CTATCTGATTTCTCAACTATCCCTTCCTTAATTAGACCATCCATGACATTTTATATCTCTTGCTGCTTTGCTGGAGCTATTCTTCTCGGAGGGATCTTTATTGGATGTTTATTCTGTGCTCTACAAGGTTTGTGCAGCCGAGGTCATGATCTTCTTTCGAAAAGACGTCAGCATAATTTGCCAAAAGTTCTTTTACCTGAAGAGCCTGTGATGATGCCAAATGGACTGTGCTCTTTTTATAGAGGTCAGTTAAATGCTCTGGAAGTGTATGTCCTTTCTTTATAGTTGTATTTCTTGCTTTAACATTGACTGGCACATACCCAACAATACCCTTTCCTTAAGTGTCTGCTCACATTTAGAAAAATTGGCCACTGTTATAGGTACTACTTGATGACCTGCCACAAGTGCCCTTCAATCGAATTCCTATGGCTTCCTTCGTACTGGATCACCCCTATTGCTGACATTCATATCTGGGATGTGACTTCTAACAGGACTGAAGATGTCTGCATTAGGGTTTAGCTAAGGGGTCTGGAAGGGGCTTGCCATTGTCTGGGCTGATTAAGTCGATGGTTAATGTATCCTCCTTGTGTAAAAGACAATAAATCATCGTTTAATGTATTTAATTCGCTTTGAAATTTACTAATGTTTTCCATTTGTACTTCTTTCCACTGTTATTGACTTTCCTGTAGTTGCTGCTGACTTTTCTGCAACTGTTGGAGACTTTCTTCCTGTTTCCTTTCTTGTTCCAGTTGCCACTGCTGTAATCTCTCTTCTTGTTTCTTTTCTCGTACTTTTTCCATTTGTACTTCTTTCCACTGTTATTGACTTTCCTGTAGTTGCTGCTGACTTTTCTGCAATTGTTGGAGACTTTCTTCCTGTTTTCTTTCTTGTTCCAGTTGCCACTGCTGTAATCTCTCTTCTTGTTTCGTTTCTCGTACTTCTTGTTTCTTTTCTTTTTCCTCCAACAACTGCTGTAATCTCTCTTGTTTATTTTGCTGTTCGAGCTGCCATTGTTGCAGGTTTTCTTGCCACTGCTGTAATCTCTCTTCTTGTTTCTTTTCTTTTTTCCTCCAACAACTGCTGTAATCTCTCTTCTTGCTTCTTTTCTCGTTCTTCTTGTTTCTTTTGCTGTTCTTGTATTGCTGCCATCAAATCTGCTAAGCTGTTGTTTGATTTACCGCTTCTCGCTTCCATTTTTTTTCCATCCCACTTCTGACACCAATTTGTTACTCTCTGATCGTTAGTTAATTTCCCGTATAATTTCTTTCCAATGAAACTTTAGCGATATAAGTCCTTTCTTAAATAAAACTAGTTTATTATTTCTCAATACAACTTTGAAATTCACTTAATTTCCACGGTCACACTATAGCTTAAACAAACGCTATAATTCACAACGAACGACACACGCGCTCGACCCAACTGTCCGTCTCTATCTCTGTCTGCAATTTAACTACTTTGTTGTCGTCACTTCTTGGCGGTCTTATATACAAGAATACCGCATATCTAATAAACACTCGAGGCTTCACAAAGGGACATAAAATTTCTAAAAGCTCATGACGTGTTACTAGCGTCACGTGACTTCCGCTGTCGTAACAATATATCAAGCATTTCCTGGAAGACCAGATGACCTTCATGACATCATTCAATTCCATTTTTATATATCACTCATTTGGTTACACCATAATTCCAAGTTTGCCCTTGAAGAAGAAAAGTCCACCTTTCGAAAGCGCTTAGGTTATAGGGTGTTTATCATTTTCTAACGCCATTTAGTTTATTGATAAAGTCGAGATAAATTTACCTCAACACGAAAATTTAATATCTTTCAACTTATCACTTCACTCGTTCAGAACCTCATGTAATTGCACGGTTTGCACTGCTCTGATGCCGCCTTAGTATAATGGTTATAGTTATATTCCACTATTCGATGAGACTGGAATAATTCAAAAGTTAGCAGAAGGTGGTGTTGACTAGCTATTTTCCCTCCAGTCTAACAGTTCAAAAATTAGGAACAAGTAGCACATATGGTTCAAGTGTAGCGTTTTGCGAATATCCGGTTGGTTAGTTGCATTTGTTTAAGCACAAAGCCACACAATGGTCTATCTGTATTCTGCCCACCACAAGTATCCAAATCCGACTTTTAACGCGTAAGTCTGTAGACTTACCGCTGAGCCATTAATTCAAACAAACAAATAACTTTAATGTTCCCAAGAATTATCTTAAAAAGAAAAGTTAAATTTTTATTTCTTTTAAGAAGATTCATAATTAAAAAATAAATATGGTTATGTTCTTAAAGGCATTTTTTTTGTTTTATATTTATAGGTTTGTTGCG
>NW_013665844.1:133985-150701 GCF_000517525.1 Limulus polyphemus | reverse complement strand
ACACACATTGTCCCGTCACGTTGTGACCATCTTATATATACCAGACTACCCCAATCTAGTAATCTCCCGACAATTCACGAAGGTTCGAGAAAGAAGTGGCGTGATACTAGACACGTGACCTCGCTGACGCAACAGGTTTCATTAGGTCAGCCAAATGGCTATATTTTATTCACACTTGTACAGCGGCAAATAGCTTCTCACAGCTTTTCGATGTCTTCTCGTCCGCTGGTGGGTCAGCGGTAAGTGTGTGAACTTATAAGATTAAAATCCCGGAGATTGATTTACAACACATGACAAAAGAAATAATACGAATAGAAGTTATACAAGCAATAAAAGCTGCGAAGAACAAAGCTCCATGAGAAGATGGCATACAAGCTATCTTCCTCAAAATAGGTACTCAGAGATTGTTTGAACACCTTACAGCACTCTTTAACTTATCGCTTAACTCTGGTTACATCCCAGTTTCTTGGAAGCAATAAATCGAATAATTACCGTCCGATCAGCCTGACCAGCTGCATATGCAAAATCTAAGAAAGAATAATAAACATCTAAATTACCCGAAGTTCAAAATGGATTCAGAAAATTCAGGTAAATGACAGATCATTTAGTTAGATTATCTGAATCCATCGTAAAAGCTCTAAAGGACTAAAGCACTAAATTATTTCCCGAAATATTGGCGCAAAAACGATTTACTATGTGAACTGGATCGTTACTGCACACATGATGAAGATAAGCCTAAGGTTTTTTCTTCTTCTGATTCTTGACTACTTTATACCAAGGGGTATTAGATAACATAGAATTGGCTAAAGAACTCTTTAGTAGAAAGTATAGATACTGGATCGGATTATTCAGCAATAAATGATAAAATATGACAACAAATCAGAAAAAATGACCTAACACTTCAGTTAAAAACTTGAAGAAAAGGTAACATCTATCTTGCAGATGGAATGACTAAATATCAACCGCTAGGATACCTTGAAGCCAAACTTTTGGTAACAAATAGCATTATGGACCAATGTTTTGTTTTCGTTAAAGATCTGGCCGTATCTTGTCTCATTGGAATACACTTTCTTATGTAAAACGAAGCTACCCTTAACTTTTCACAAATGTTCTTGAATTAACTATGCCATCTATTAACGTTAGTATCAAGTCATGGCCAGGCATGTACTTTTTCTTTTTTTGTAAGTGATAAACTTTGTATTCCATTTGTTTGAGAGTTTTGGATTTTTGTAGTTGTTAAAGTTTTACTAAATTCTTTTTTTTTTGTTCGAACCTGGTTGTAGCGGCATTTTATTCCAGTTCGTTACAACTTACCTAAAACATCAGTTAAAAACGATAATGACATTGGTTATATAACCAGATTACCCAATATAATGAAACTAATTAAATCATGAGAGTTATTAATTTTTGAAGTATTTTATATCCAAATTTCACGTTTTTACCAAAATAAACACATTCAAACTGCGTCCATATTTATTTATAATGAATTGATGTATATGACGAATTAATCTAAATCTAAGTAATCAAAATGATTTTGATAGAGTTTATAATTTCATATTTCAAATTACCGTAAATAATCTCGGGAACCATGACAATCTATCTAGAAATGTTGATATTCTTCACCAATAGAGGGTGTGAATAAGGAACACAAGAAATAGGCTACAATGGAGTTAAATATAGTCGTATTATTGACAGAGAAATATTAGTTATAATATCAGTAGAAAGTTTAAATTCGATAAAGTTAATAGAAAAGTGAGGTTCTTCAAACTTCACGTAGGTAGAATGATCCTAACTACAATCTTTATTTTACATAGTTTTAACTAGAGTTATTTCTCTCTCGATCTGGAAAAAAAAAAAGTGTCTGCCATTAGCCTTAGGCAAATGTTTTTTATTGTTGTTAAATGTTACTATGTTAGGCCTAATAGTAACGTGTTAGCCTTATTTTAATTTGAACAGAAGTCACTGAGGTGGTTAAGCCGGACATAAATTTCAAGTTTTCAATGATTTTTTATTTTAAAATTTAAAACTTGGGAATTGTGAAATGTAACGGTCTGATTTAGTAAAATGTTTGACTGGTTAGTGTGAAGGGCCCTAAATTTTGAGTTCATTCAACCCTAGAGAGTAACACTAACAGCAAACACCATGACGTACCTTCCTTATCAACTCCAGGGAGGTGATCACCCTGAAAATCCGCGCGTTTGTCTCCCAGTGGTCATTAAGTGCAGATATTAGAAAATATGCATTTGTACCACCTTTATGACTATATTTATTATCATTTGCCTTTATTTAGTGGTATTTAGTTTCAATTTACTATATTTTATGCTCATACAAGACACACATATTCTAAATACAATACAGTAATATAAATGTTTTTGAGCATGTGAGTATTTTGGACTTCATTTTTATGTCAAATCCACTGAAACATCTTAAAATATTTTATCCCATTCACTAGAATGCAGAAACCTACTGCTGGTAGTGTATCTTCAGGCCGTCCGATTAAATGTGTGGTTGTTGGGGATGGAACAGTGGGAAAGACATGCATGTTGATTTCATATACTACTGACAGCTTTCCAGGAGAGTATGTCCCAACTGTGTAAGTTTATTAATAGTCGTCTTAATATGTATATAATGTATCCTCACAGTACATCTTTATCATATTTAGCCAGAAGTGCTCCACTTAATTATAACAGTATTTGTTGTAGGTTTATAAACACCAAACATCACAGATATCATTAAGTACAGTAGTACTCAACAGTAGAGATCATGATCAAACAAAATGGTAGCCATAAAAATTGCCGACTTAAAACCATCTTTAAAATGTTTAAATATTAACAATATGACTATTTCACAGTGTTGGTTGAGCAAAACTAAAGCTTATTGTACTTATAAAGCTATCTAAATCACTATACATGTGTTTATGCAGTGAATTTAAATTTCACAATTTCAGTGAATTTTCATTTAAGTAAGTGACTTTTACAGACAAACATACAGAAAAAATGATGAACCTTATTGCTTTAATTTTTTCATAGAACTCTTCTATCTGGGGTCTCAATCATTCCTATCTTGTACAAAAAAGGATATTAGTGTATATATATATATATAAAATGGGTGATGCACTGCTTTGAGTGTACAGTTAGATTTAGGTGTAGGTTGGTAGAGATAATAAAATCAAATTGGATATACACACACCCCACATTTGGTATTGCTAGCCCCCAAATATATAGCTAATAAAACAGAAAGAAACTAGTACAATATAAAAAAATTAAATTTTATAAAGACAGGTAGGGATCGATACATATTTATGTAACCTAGCTAACTATAGTAATATAGAAATGTTTAATGCTACAAAAAATACTGAAACAAAAAAGTCAAAACTACAAAAACTGAATTACTTAAAATTTAAAAAATTTTTATCCCTACTCTGGCTCAGATTAACATAATTACAGTGATTTGTCAAAGTAGGGATAAAATATTTGAATTTTATGTAACTCAGTTTTGGCTTTCTTGTTTCAATACTTTTTGTAGTATTAAAACTTTCTATATTACTATAGCTAGCTAGGTTACCTATATATATTGATCCCCACTTGTCTTTATAAAATTTCAAAATTTTTTTATTGTATTTCTTATAATAATTTCTTTGTGAAATACCCAGATTATGATTTATGAGCTGCGAAATCTTTTAACCAACTTATTAATAAAACTTAAAGTATAGTATATTCTTTTAGACACATTTATGTAATATTTGAAATAGCATAAAAACAGACACATTACATACCTATGTACTTAAAGAAAAAAAATTATGCATAAAATATTAAAAACTTTGTTTGAGAATGTAAAAACAGACACTGAAGATAATCCATTAAATGTTTTATGGACTTCTTGCAAATATGTCATACTCAAACATTGCATATTGTGAAAGTGTATGATTGAGGTGACTGAAACTATTAAAGCATAAGTAATAAGACTTTACAGACTGTGTTTCTACTATAATTTGTGATGAATGTTATGTTGTTTTAGTAAGACAAGCTTCAGTAACAAGAGGTGCAAGTAATTTAAATCTAGCTACTGTGCTTACTTATGTGTCCTTCTGATGTATTATTTTTTATTTTTGGCTAAAGTTCTTATTAAATGCTTTAGTTTTGACAACTACTCTGCTGCTATGATGTGTGATGGTATGCCTGTTAGTCTGGGACTGTGGGATACAGCTGGTCAGGAAGACTATGACAGACTACGGCCTTTATCTTACCCTCAGGTAAGTACATATTTAAGACAAGTAGTGTATCACAAATTCTTTTAAATATTGTATATATGTATGTTTAAGGACTCATTTGGGTTTACTGATCTGATATATGGATTTTTTTATTTTTGTGAGTGTGCAATTTCCTGTTTTCTTGAAACATTTCTGTAGTACTAGTGTGGTTAATTGTTCCATGATTTTTCAAATGTCTTCAAAGTACATACACTTTTGTTTGGTTCATGTCAAACTTGTGCAAATATTCATATTGTGAATTTAGAGTAAATGCAAATTAACCATATCATGACCGATGAGCTCATACGTGAAGTGCACACCCATGTATTAAATATTTAATATTAAATTTCAAAATTTAAGTAAAAATAATAATTCTAGCTATTTCAACAATTTTTAACGCATAAATATTTTAGAGTTGATATTTTGTCATTATATATAGAGCATTTATATAGAGTAACCTGCAAAGAAAGTAAAAAATTTTCCAACTTTCATTTCTATATAGCTCTATAGAGTCGTGCCTGTAAACAATGCATTTGTAGGTTTCTTTTTAGAGTTTCTCTGCCTATTAGTAAGAAACTATGATCCCTTGAAAATATAATGTTCAGAAATGTTTACTCAACTCTATACACAGTTTGCAGTAATATAGATACAGCTCATTTTGGTTAGGCTAGTATTCTTGGTTTAGCCTTCTTGATTGTAACTTGAAAAACAAATTATTCACCAGCAAACTGCAAGTTCAACTGGGTGTTTATATAAAGATGTTCCTTTTTATGTGTTAAGATCAGTTGATCAGTGATAAATTATGTCTCTTAGACTTTCACAAATTACATAAATAAACTTATCCTGAATTGCCAAGTCTTTAGTTTTGTATAATTTGTTTTTACTCTACCTCAGTGTAAATGAGTAGAAAAATAACACAAGTTCTTACTTTATATAATACAGTAACATATTGGCTACCATACATCACATATGTGTGTGTATATATATATATAAAACTAATGTTTTCAAATAAATACTTAAATGTTAGTTATTTTTCTTCAAACATAAAACAGTAAATAAAAAATATTTGGAAAACAATGGTCTCTACTACTTACGATGCTATGAAGTCCTTGTTTTTACTCATGAGCCATACTTGCCATATAAGCATTTTGGAATACAAAATAATTATAAATTATTATACCACTACCCCAAAAAATCCACTGTAATTTATCAGGCTTCCTAGCTAAATTGTATTTGGATCTAAAAAATATAATTTCTGTTCACAAAATAGCCAAAGATATAAGAGCATTTTTCTCATAAATAACTTAGGAAGAGTGATAGAATTATGTAGAATAAATACATAGCTTCCAATGATATAAGAGCATTTTTCTCATAAATAACTTAGGAAGAGTGATAGAATTATATAGAATAAATACATAGCTTTCAATTGACTATAAAGTTATTGGTATATAAAATTAGACATAGATAAATAAGTCCTCTCAAATGATAAAGTGGTGGGCAGAGCCAATATGGTGGGTTTGCTAAATATCATGATATCTCAGCAAATAGAAAAGGTAGGAGGTACTTATTTTATATTCTAACTTGCCAATATTGAACATTTGAGTTTTTAATTTGTATGAAACTATAGACGTATTTTGTAATCTGACCAAATATTTCAGTTGTTGCCATGTTTTTTATGATTTATAGCCAGAAATGGTGGCTATTTCAATGAAAGAACTAAAATACCAAAAAAAGTGTGTTAACGAATGTCAGTAAAATTGGGAAGTTGAAACTGACTGGATATATCAAATAAAATTTTCTGATCAACAGTCAAAAATATTAAAATTCTTAGGCACAAAATAGTATTTTCAATGCATTCTCAAAACAGTGTCAAACTTCCAAAAAAAATAAAAATTATATAATTATTAAATCAAATTATACATTTTTTATGTAAAAATGGTACCACTACATTCATTAACTAATTTTTATTTATTTCTATATGCACTTAAGAACTCAATAATATACACAAAGCAAACAATGTCCTATAACTATTATAATTTAATTGGCTTTTTACCTAAAGTATAAGTGCCTCAAAATAATTCTTTTTGCCACTTAATCTGAACACCGATGATAGCAACTTTCACTCTATAGGCAAAACAAGTAAAATTCTCTAATGAGAACAGTGTAACATAGTATGTCATTCAGTGAATTGTGACATTCCAAGGGTAATAATTAATAATAATGCTTTTACAGAACAATAAAATGGTTTGAATTTACTTATAAGATGTAGGATGGATCATTCCTATAATTATAAGTTATTGAATTCTGAACAAGGAGTAGAATTAGATTTACAGCACCCCTATGAAATACATAATTGTAATAGAAATGGGTGATTAATTAACTGGTATAATAAATTACCTAGGAGCATTGATTACATCAATTAGTGTCATGTAAAATTATCTGTTAGTTTGAAAATGTCTTTCAGAAGACTAAAAAAAACTATAAATAGGAATATAAGTCACATATGAGAATAACTGATCGGTTGAATGTGATCAGTTAATGAGTCTGACAATCACCTGATTAATACATTTCACTAATAACCCAGCTGTTGTTAATATTGTAAGTTTAAATTGTGTTTTGTTCAAATTTTGACACAGATACAAACTGATTTGCTTTTAGTCCTGAATTAAATGGAATATGGCATTATTATCAAAATTATACCTTATGCTACTGTAGTTGGGGGTGTGGGGGTGGGGATTTAAACCAGATTTTAGATTATAGTACCTGTAATGTGGAATCATTGCCATAATTGTACATTTTTGGGTGTTTTTGATACAAATTATTTGACTCTGAAATCTGTGATTAGCCTCTAAGTGTCAGCTAGCCTTATGTGTTGAAAGGTTTTAAGTAAACAAATGTGTATTAATTTTTGTTTTGTGCAACATTTATATTAAAGCTATTTGTAATGTTTAAAAAATTACAGAACTTCCCTGCTTATCAGATGTTATAAACATTCTAAATATTTTCTCTTAAACTTAAATATTATAGAGTGTTTTAACACTGATCGTTGACAGTTGTATACTTTTAGGCAGAATAGTTGCTGTATATATGTGTGTTTGTACTGGATTGTTAGATCATTTCGAGTTGAGTGGCAGTGGAAGTTATGGAAGCAGTGTTTGTTTTGTAATGAAAGTCTAATGTCACAGCCACCTCATTATTTCTGTGAGTTGTTGGGATAATTGTTATATGTATGTGGTCTTTCACTTATACTTGAGTCAGTGAATAAATAAATATTTTTGGCCTTAAAGGTTTTTTTACTCCTATGGGCAGGTACACGTGTGAAAATTTTACTAAGTTAAGTTATAATTTTATTGTTTAAAACTAAATCTTTGTTTTTGTCTCAACCACACAGAAATCTACATGAAACTGACCATATTTATTTTTTTCTTAGACTGATGTCTTCTTAGTTTGCTTCAGTGTGGTAAGTCCTTCATCCTTTGAGAATGTGACAGCCAAATGGTATCCAGAAATAAAGCATCACTGTCCAGATGCCCCAATGATTTTAGTTGGTACGTGTAGCAAAGTATTTTTTAAATTTATCATAATAGAACTCTAGGTAAAATGCAGCAGTCTTTATAATTGTTTGTTTGTTAATGATTAGAGTAAGTTGGAGCTGTTAAAGTACTTTTTAAAACTTCAGCTATCATAATTATATATGCATATGCACTACTTATTCTTTCCTGTGAGTTAGGACTTCCAAAGGTAGGAATCTTTTTCGGCATATTTTTGAATTTGTGTACCTAATTTGAGAATACATTAGACTGTATTATAATAATCTAATATAAAATAGTTCAGTTGAAGACACACCTATACTTATAGACTACCAGTAGAGTGAATTAATCTAGTAATTAGCATAGTCACTTGAAATGAACCAATTTACTAGGAGCAGCGAGATTACTTGTTAAAATTACATTCAAAACCATAGATGATCCAGTAATCTCTGGTTGTTTAGTGATATTATTTAAATTATCTAAAATTAATTGACATTAACTCTCTCACTACAGGCTCAATCCCAGGGACCAATTTCGTAACCCTTTTGTGCTTGTTATAGTTTCAATACTATAACCTTTAATACAGTAAGCATACCTTCATGACATTTTGCAGATTGTCAGTAAACATTACAAGGCTTTCGTACACAAAATATCAGATGTTTTTATTAAGATTTAAGATTAACTTTTAAGTAATGATTCACTCTTGCATTTTTTCAACATGCAAAGTAATTTCGACTTTAAGATTAAAAATACTTTTATTACATCAGAAAATTGTCATATTTCACATGTGAAATCTTTATAACCTCCAGATAATCATCAAACATTTTTTCTAGAAAAAAACTATATATATTTTCACTATTGTATCTCTGTATGGATTTGGTCAATTTGACCAACCTTGTAACCACCATAAAAAAATTAGGAAATAGATATAAATTATGCTTTTTTCATTCTAGGATGACTACAAATTATGACACAAAACTGCAAATGTTTAGTCTAAATAGCTTAAATCTCATAAAGTTATACATCTATATATGTTTATTATTTTTATTTTATTGACCTTTCAGCTGTGTCTGACTAACATTACACAAGTTGCAATGATGTAGTGCGTGTGCATTCATGTTACCATATCCAATAGTATAAAACTGGCCTTTACAAAGTGACCTGTCTTGGCTTTGTTCTAGTGGACCAGTAGTTTTTAAAATAGTCACATTTCAGTTATAACATCAGCAGTCCTTCGATAATTGTAGAAGGCGAAGAGAAGGGAGGAAGAAACCATCAACGTTTGGATTGATGACTGTTCTTTCAGAGCTTGTTTGATCAGAGCCGAAACTTGCTGGCACATTTCTCTTCACAAATGTTGCATTGTACTATGCAAAGTGTGTCTCCAAGCTCAACGAACCTGTGAGCCCTTCACCCACTTTTGGTGTGCAACCTCCGAACTATCCTTGATGGATTTGCACCATTTAGTCCAATCATTGGCTAGGGACTCCTTATTGATAGTAGATATATCAGCTGTGATTAGGTGATACTTTATTACATCTTTGTAATGCTGCTTGGTCCACCTTTCCACTGATGGCCAGAGGAAAGTTCTCCATAAAGTAGAGTCTTCGGAAGTCAATGTTTTGGCATATGCACCACATGAATAGCCCAGCACAGTTGTCTTTTAAGAAGCATAGCTTCTATGCTGGGAATATCGGCTTGCTTCATGACCTCCACTTTAGTGATTCTGTGTTCCCAAGATATATTCAGGATCACTCTGAGATGTATGCTGGACAATCTCTTTACGTGATAGTGTGTATAAGTCTTCGTGGAACATAATAGGGAGCTCAGTACCATGGCTTGATATAACTTGCACTTGGATTTTGGTTGTATGCCTTGCTGTTTCCAGACCCTCTTATATAATTGACAGATGCCACTTGGATCCTGTGGTAAAGCTCTGCATCGAGGTTGTTGTTTTTAGTGACTGTACTACCAAGATAAATGAACTGGTTAATGACCTTTAGAATGTTACCAGAGAGAAGAACAATTGGCTTTACATAATGAGAGTTAGTTGATAGCTTGTAGAGGACTTCAGTTTTTTTTATGTTAATTGTGAGCCAAAAAGTAGTGGATGCTTTGGAAAAATGATCTAGAATGGTCTGCAGACCATCTATCGAATTAGATACAAATGCTGCATCATTAGCAAACAGCAACTCTCTGACTCAGATTTCTATAATCTTAGTGCGAGCCCTCAGTCTTGTGAAATTGAAAAGACTGCCATCAATTCTTGTGCAGATGTAAATTACCTTGGCAAGATTAGCAGATGCAAGATCCAGAATAGCAGCTAAAAACAGAGTATATAATATGAGAGTCATTACGCAACCTTGTTTGACACAATGAGCTATTGGGAAGGCTTCCGATGTGGCAACCCCATGTGATACCTGTCTGTTCATGCTGTCGTGAAATTGGCGAACAATTGCAAAAAATTCTGCGGACAGCCAACTTTAGTGAGCAGCGCCCACAGAGCTTCTCTCCCTACATTTTCAAAAGATTTGGTAAAATCAACAGCTTGATGGGAACTGCTTGGTTTCTGGTAATCATATTTGCAGTTCCAAATGCTAAAGAAAATTTTTTAAACTTATTTATAGCTTACTTGTAAAGCTGGACAAATTATAGTGGTTTTAGGACATTCTATTCAAATGTTTGAAAGCTACATTAATTCTTTTGTTTTTGGACCTAAATTTATGAGACTCAACAAGGCTTAAGGAAGAATGTCTTAGATTTTTACTTAAGTACAGCTGGCTCGAGTACATAATAGATATTAAATAGCCTATTCTTATTTATATATTGTATTTATTGTTAGAAATTTTTCAACAAAAGTAACTAAACTGTAAAAAACTACAAAATTCTCAGCTTACCCTAACAGAACTTCAGTAAAATATAGTACTTAAAATTCCCTTATCACTCAAATCAATTTTAGCCAAAAGAATGGTATTACTCATTTTGATTCAAATTTTTCCACTTTGATGATTTCTGTACCAACCCAAGAATCAAGTATGGTAAAGAAAAAGATTAGACTAAAATTGTACCTAAAAACCATTTATTATTCATTTAGGAGTTTCTAGAGATTATGCACATAAAATGTTAAAACTATAAAATGAAAAGAATTATTTTTATAATGTGCATGAAAATTATATTTCAATCAGACTGACTCAAAAAAAAAAGGTTTCAGAAATTCATTAGTAAAAATACTTTATTCAAAAATTGATATTTTTCTGTACAAAAGACTTTTAATGTTTACTAAAATCTTGCCAAATTTTGTGAAGATAAACCTAGTAAATTTAAGAGTTATAGTATGTATAGTTTCACAGTTCCTTGGTTTGTCAAATCAACCAGCTTTCTACTGAAAGTGTTAACATATTTTACTCAGGAGCACAATAGAAACACATCAATGAATTAATTAGTACTGTAGTATGATATTTCTTACTATTCTCAAAAAATAATCTCTAGAAGGGCATTTATCATTGATGTATGGTTGTCAAGGCATTCAAAGTTCCTGCAGCTGTAGCTAGAATGATCCAAGAGTTGGCCATATTAATCAATTTAGATCAGTTTTTTAGCTGCATACATAATTCTTACTCTTTCATATCATGAGAACACAACAAATGTGCCTCAGCCTTGGCTGTCTGTGCAATTATGTTGAAAATATCTGGTGCCTTCTTCGTTTTTTGTCTTCAGACTTGGCTGGTAAGATTAATAATTTGTAGCATTTAAGACTCCTACAAAGGGCTTGGAGAAAAATGAACTTCAAGTTATAATGTATAGTTGTTTGAAGAGAAAAATCAGAAGACCCTTGAAGTTTTATAATATTATAAATAACATTCAATAAATTTCATAATGTTTTAGTTGCAGTAATAGTTATTGATACTTTGGTTCTTAATAAAATATTGTTTGTACATTATATCTGTTCTGTTTTTATTTAATCATGCCACACAAACTGTGTTACATACAGAACTATTAAAATCTTCCTGGCATTGAAAATGATAAGTTGTGTAATTGGTGGAAAACTCCTTGTGATAGTTATGGTGTCTACCAGATGTTACAGATATCTATTCCACATTTTTTTTATACAAACATGTAGTGCCTTGTTGTACAGCAATGATCTATCAGTGTTATCAGTTGTGGGTTCAAACAAAAAATAATTGAACTTAGTACTTTTAGAATATAACAAAAGCAGTCATCTATGTATATTTGAATATATAAAATTTATGCTCAGTTTAATATTTATTAAAATAGGTAATCACTCAGACAAGCATGTAATTCTAGTTTATAAGTTTATATTTCCAGTTTATATTATGGTATATTTTTTATTTGTACATATAATGAATATTGCATAAGACAGTACATAAGCCAGTCTTACAAGGGAGGGTATATCAAAGACGCAATTCTTTTGCACACAGTTTGTTGTTTTAGCTTAATGTTTCATCCACTTCTAGTTGCTTATTAAATATCATATCAGTAGAGAAATAATTCAAAACTGACCATAAAAACATAAGATACAATTTTGATTAATATTTAAATTAGCCCTTATGTAGTATTTGTATATGTATACTTAGATTAGTATTTTAAGTAATCAGTAAGCAATATATTGCATGATTGAATATGTTAACTTCAGATAACACATACACGCATATCACTTGTGATGAAAACTGAGTAAGGAAGGTTACTCAATCATTTTATCCCTTGGAATCTAGGAACAAAAATAGATTTGCGAGAAGACAAGGAAACACTCCAGTTGTTATCTGAACAGGGACTGTCTCCAATCAAACGAGAACAAGGACAAAAACTGGCCTCTAAGGTCAGAGCAGTGAAATACTTGGAATGTTCTGCTCTTACTCAAAGAGGTCTTAAACAGGTAAGTTCAAAGTTTTGAAAATCAGTGTGCTGTAGATTCTGAATCTTGATTTTTAAATGTGTGTTTTGGCAACTTTTTCTTGTTAGTTCTGAGAAAAGAAAACTTAAGAATAAAAACATAATGGTATACTTTTTATAATCTGTTTTTATTTACACTGTTTTTAGCTGTATTACAGTGTAAAAGAATTCTAAAAAATCTCTCTGATTGATCCACATACAAGGTTGATTCTTGAAACTACTGCTGTGACAGTTGTCGTTATTCACTAATGATCTGATTCAGTTATATTTTCCTTAATCTATTCTTACTGTTAACAGGGTAGGCAGAGTTCTTTCTTGGGATAGATTTCTGTCAATTGATAAAAATTAAAATTGCAAAATAAAAAAATCCGACTTCTTAATTTCAATACCCATAACTATTGAACAAATGAATGTTACAAATTTATGCTTATTCAGATGAACATTAACCGATATGCAACTTTGGAAAAACTCGGAAATACTGTAGCCCAGCATGTATATTATTTAATAATATAGTTGATTGGCAGTTTTCCTAAGTGAAGTATGCACCACATCATGACAGACTTGTTGTTGAACATGTGAGATTTTCATATGTGTTTTAGGCACAGTTTACCTGCCAATTTAGAGATGGTCCATTCAGAGTAATTCCTGCACAGTCATGAAAGTAATCAAACTTGACCTGATCTGTATTCACATTATATTGTCTGTAATAGGCTTAAACTTGTGAATGACTTAGCCTATAACATTGTAACTTACTCGTAAGTCATAAAACTAAACGGTCTAAAGTTAACATTAACAATGATGTCATCATAAGTATGGTAAGGTTAGGGAAGCTTACCTGGCTACATGCTTAGTAATCCTGTAAGGTTTTAATGCCAACAATACGGCCTAACCCAAAAATCTTTATATCTAATAGCATTTTAATATAAATCTACATCATACATTATTTCAGTAGTGCTTAGTGGTATTGACTTACTGTTGAAACTTTAACTTAGTAAGTTGAACACTGTGACTTTAACAAATCTCTGTTACTTGCAAAAAAAGTAGTGGTAATGGGTTGAAGCAATGAAAATCTGCCTGTTGGGGATTGCCCAAAATTTTCATAGAGCTAGACTTGTACATTTTTGGGTATGTCTAGTTAACTTTAGATCTGTATTTAACTAGTTTAATGTTATATATACTAATGCTGGTATAAATGTAGTCTATATAATGTACATAAATATAATGATTATAGTCCATTCTTATTTGAATTTGTTTTTAAAAATTACAATAAAAGATCTTGTTTTATTTTGTAGACTTGCTGGCTGTGTCTTTATTAGGTTCTACTCTATCAACTTTTTTCATAGCTAAATCTACACAGAAATATGAAAGTGAATTGATATGACTTCTAGAACAACAATATAAAATTGTTACAAGAATTTGGTGAAATTATTTTTTCCAGTTGGATTTAGAATAAAGAATACTTGAAAGCCTGAGATCTTGAGTCTCAATTCTGTTTATTACTTCTCATGAATAACTTAGTTGATGTATATGATCTTTTAACAACACAGTTCTCTGAGCAACAGGCTCCAAATAATAGCTCTGATTGAACTGTAAAGGCTGTACATCTCGCCTATGGCACTTGCTTCCCCTATATCTCTTCCTTGAGTGTTTTCACTCAATTCAGCCTCTCTCTCCTGCCATCCCTTTGTTAACTATACTATGTTTTGAATTTCTTACTATTCAGAAATTGTATGTGATTAACCAATAGAAATTTTTGTTTTCAGTCTTTGAGTAGTCAGTTTTTCAGGTTATCAGACTTTGCTAAGATTGATATAGTGTTTTGATGAAGTTTGTTTAGTTCATGTAAATTTTATGCTTTGTTCATACTCAGTTTTATATTTCAGTTTATTAAGTACTACACTACCTTTTTTTAAATAAGGTACAGACAAGCTTATGAAAGATACATTGCTGATCATTTAAATTTTCCACTTATTTTTATTTACTTAATTTTGAAAACATTTGTTTTACATAGTGTTTTATGTAAAGTAGGAATAACATCATTCTTATTCAAAGGTTTCATATGGAAGAAGCCCAGGTTTTATTAAGTTATTTTAGAATAGGTCACTGATTATGGCAGAGAAAATTTGTTGTGCCAAAATTCAGTATTGGGGAAACCCAATCTTTCATAATAAGCATTAATTATCTTATAGAATACTATTCGTTATAAATAGTAAACAACATAAAGTTATAGAGTTGCATTTAAAAGTTAATTAAACAAATGTATTATCAATAAACTTGGCATCATAATGTAGTTTATATCTCAGATTTCTATGTTATTTAAGTTTGATTTATTAATTTTCAAAGGTAGTATTTACATCAATTCTCAGTATCAAATGACACTTCTTTGCTTTGAACTCCTCATTTTAGATATTATTTCTACTCCTGTGTGATCTTATGAGTTTAGTTAGTTTTTAGTACTAAGTTGGCTTGTTCTGATCAGAAGTTAATGTAAATGCAATACTATTTGTACCAAAAGAACCCTTGGTGGCTCATTGGTAAGCTTGATGGCTTATAACACTAAAAATCGTGTTTCAATACCCACTGTCAATACAGTGCAGATAGCCCATTGTGAAATTTTGTGCTTAAAATATATATATATATATACCAAAAGTAATAGGTGGCTGTAACATATTTTGTTATAGACATCCTAAAGCAAAAGATTGAAGTAATGGGAGATTTCTTAAATATTTATCATCTAGATTATAAATATGGATAAAAATATTTGTCAGTTCAGTAGTTAATATGCATTTAAGTTAATTTGTTAACTGCTTTTGTGAGAGGATTTATCCTGGATAATCCATAATTTCCTAACTTTTTTTCTGGCTTCTAAATGTAATTTTTGTTAAAAAACTAACAAAAATACATGGTTATACATATCTATTAATTAACAGTTTTGTTTCAGTAAATTCCACCATTTTAGTCTGAGTCATTAAGGGGAGGAACTTCAGGGGAACATTTTCCCTAAAATTACTTACCTGTAATGAGTTCTATCCACAAAACTCAACTTTTGTTGTTTTAAACTAACTCCCTTATTTTTGTATTTCTATGCACGATCCATTTATGTATATTATGTATAACAAGTTCCATCCCATTTTTTGATACTTGATTGGCACAGTTTGTAAAATTATGTTACAGGCCTCAACCTTAACTTTTAAATATACTAGCAAATATGTGGTGGGTATATTTTTCCCCATGAGCAAATTCGGAACTTTTACCATTAACAGAAATATTTTCCCAAAAAATTAACTGTTACTATTTTAAAATTATTTTATGCATCAATTAATTTTGATATATATATATATATATCGCTATTTATATGTATGTATCGTTTATGTCAGGTTTTACTTTTCTAATATATTTGAACATCAAAAACTCTTGTTAATTATATGTAACAGTATTTTTTTATTTTACTTATTTCACAAAAGGTAAAAGATGTTCGAGTTGAGTGGAAAATGGTACATACAGTATGTTTTTTGTTGTTTTTTTGTATTACATTTAACATTTTTATATTTTCATGGACAGATCAAATATCTTACTATATTTGTTTTTTGCATCTTCACAAACATTAGTTTTTGGTTATAATGTAGGAAAATTACAGCTGATAACTGGATGCAGTTTAAATGTAACTTTTCATACATTAGTCACAGTTTTCACTCCTCTAACATTAGACAGTAGGAGTGACTTAATGAGTTTTCATTGGTCAAAAGATGTTTAGTGAGAATTGGAGAAAAAATAGGCATGTTATACTCAGCTATGTTTTTCAAAGATATTTACTTGTACAACAGTAATTCAAGCAAGAAGCTAGTGTTTTTGTGTTTCCTAAGAAAGGTATATTATATTATTCATTTAGTTACTTTCATTAATGGTGTTGGTTATACTATTTATTATATTGAATGTCATTACTTTAACAT
Source organism: Limulus polyphemus (assembly GCF_000517525.1). Classification (NCBI taxonomy): domain Eukaryota; kingdom Metazoa; phylum Arthropoda; class Merostomata; order Xiphosura; family Limulidae; genus Limulus; species Limulus polyphemus. The sequence goes on along the minus strand of NW_013665844.1, from coordinate 134,061 downwards.
TTTATTTTTTATTATTATATTTTGACACATTTCGTAGGGTGTTTTTTCACCAAAAGTACTACAAATATTATAAGTA